>NC_056733.1:805711302-805788802 GCF_019279795.1 Protopterus annectens | reverse complement strand
CAAACCATGTATTTGTGTTAGTCTTAACATGTGTGTGTAAAATGTAGGAGTTACAGTTGTTCTCATTTTGTTTTTACATTTTATCCATTTAACTGATTTACACACAACTGTTAACATAAACATCCAAACAACATGGCTTGAGGTTGGAGTCAAAGCTGAGCACCTGCATTGAAAGTGTTTGCCCGAAAGCAGAATATTGCAAAAACAAAGGCCAAGGCCTACTATTACAGCAATCTATCCATTATAGGGAAAACAGGCATTGCAGAAAATGTTTTCATTGTCAAATACCCATCCTCAACATCTCTAATTATACTAACTCAGCTTCTTTAAGCTGCGAGGATGCGATTACAATCAGTAAACAGTGATTGTTTGTTTGTTAAGAGTGTCAGGCATGGATTTAGGAAGGCATCGCTGAGCTCGGAAATAACTGTGTTTACGATGTATACATCTGTTGCTATGGTACAAGGCTTTTACATAATTAATCCAAGTTGAAGCCTAATCCTAACAACTTGTGTCTTGTAAGCCCTTCACGGTAAACATATACATAGCAATTTCACTGTCTTTTAATCATTATTTCACAGGCCTCACAGAGGACTGAAAACTGTCTAATTACAAATGGTCAGCATGACTACGTCTTTGTAAACTGTAAACATAGACAGTTACTTCATGTTAGGCATTTCATGCAGTGTACATATCACCATGTCAGGACTAATTAACAGAAGAGAGGAATGTCATGTTATTTGCAAGTATTTCCTTATTACTGATTTCCTGTCTGTGTGACTTACTGGGGCAACACTTTAAAGCAATCGCTCCGCTGTTATGCAGTACCTTAACACGTTTGTCGGGCAGACGTGTAAAATTAGACTAGTTACTTGGTTAAACATTTAATTATTAACACAAGCATTTTATTCCGACATGTGCTCAACAGGCATGTTAATGAGCTGCATTGCACTTGAATGATTGCATTAATAGTGTTGCCTCGATAATGGAAATGTACCCATTCAACAGTATAGCACGTGTATTCAATTACGTAGATGTATGTGTGTTAATGTCTATAAATAAAAAAATATATATATATATATATATGTACATATATAGATTACATATATATATATATATATATATATATATATATATATATATATATACATACATAGATATAGATTTATATATATATATATATATATATATATATATATATACACATACATATATACATATATACATAAATAGATATAGATTATATATATATATATATATATATATATATATATATATATATATATATATATATATACAAAAAACAGCCAAACAAACTAATGAAGAGAAAACCACGAAGGAAGCTTGCTGCAGGTAAAAAATATAATCCAATAACCAAGCGGTAGCTTTTAAAACAATAATGTTAGCACCTTTATTAACCAAGAACTTTCGGAAGGTATAATAACCCTCCTTCTTCAGACAAAACAGTTTAAAACAAGAAGGGAGGAAGTTTAAATACTTGTAGTCCCTGCCTAATTGAAAAACCTTTAATTGATAACACACTTTCATTTAAAAAGAACTCCTTGCGCTTTTTAGTGTGGGTTACACCAGAATACAACACCACATTTTTTATATATGTATATGTGTATATATAAAACTACACTATTTCTTAAAAACACCTTTGTTTAAAACAACCTTCCTTAAACTTCTAATTATGTCAATGCATACAAGTAATAAGGACTGTTTTGGTTATTCATTGAATAATATACAATAATAACCACATTAAAAACAAAGAAAATCAAAATAAAACAATTCTATACGCAAATAGTAATATTGACCTATGTATTTACATTAAAGAGACACAATGCTGATGTCTAACAAAACAGAAATGCCCTCCATCACCCCCCACCAAATGTGACTCACCCACTTAGGGCTGCTCAGAGCTTAACCAAGAGGCATCTTTCTAAGAAGCCATATGTCTAAAACAAAGACATGACACCATACTGAACAGTGGTAACTAATGATAAATGGTTAACATAGCAACCCTAAATTGTGCAAGACCAAAAAATAAGGTGGGATATACCTTAAAAGCGATAAACTGTTACAAAAAGAACGGCCAAAGTTAGGATAAATCCCTATACTATCTCCTCATGGCTAATATTTTGAGGATACAGGACAACGCAAGGGCATCATTTAATCCAGGATACACATACGCTGCGGTTCTCACCTGCCAGAACAATTCTTCCTTTTCTAAATTAAGCTGCCAAGCGCCACTATTTGGGTCTGTTGTCACTTGTTTTACTACCGCAAAATGGAAGGCATGACCAGGATAGTCTATAATGTGGCGGGCTAGTGCATTCTTCAAATCTACCTTTGAAATTGCATAAAGGTGTTCATATATGCGTTTCTTAAGTGCCCTTTCGGTCTTTCCTATATAGAAAGCCGAACAAAGGTTACATAGGGCCACATAAACTACTGCCTTAGACCCACAATTGAAGTTACCCATGACTTTATATATGTTCTTATTGATGTTAAGTTGGGACCCTTCTTGGATGTATCTACACTGATGGCATGTCCCACATTTGGTCATGCCCTTACACCTATTAGAAAATGTTCCTTTGTTGTTCCTCTCCAAGAGGGATTTCAGCGAAAAACCTTTTCTAAAGGTGAATCCTGGAACTGGGCCTAACAGATCTATTAACTGTTTGTCCTCTTTAATAATTGACCAATTCTTTACTAAAATATCCCTGATGTAATAATGGTCTACTGAGAACGTACACAAAAACTTTAACCCCAAATCTGTCCTAACACTGTTCGTCATTTCGATTTCCTTGTAGTCATGCTTTGTGTTAATGTCAAGATACCCTGAATTTAAAATAGGCATAACATATCCAACCAGCCTTTTACTCTCTACTTCCTTTTTAATCTCAAAAAGCAGGACTTGAGGGTAACCCCTGTTAATAAACATGTTGCTCAATCTATCGCACTCCTTGTGAAAATCTACGTCTCTGGTGGTCATACGTGCCGCCCTTACCATCTGCCCTGTCACCACTGCTTTCTTTTGATGGTAAGGGTGGCAGCTACTGAAGTGTAGAAACCCATTCGAGTACGTGGGTTTGTGATAGATCCTGCTCATGAACCTGGATTCCTCATAGTCCTTGATGAGTAATATATCTAAGTAATTTATTTCATTGACATTCACTTCAAAAGTGAAGTCAAGAAAACTAGTAAAAGTCTTCATAATTTTAATAAAAACTTTTATTTCATCCACAGAGCCCTTCCACAGAAAAAACATGTCGTCCTGGTATCTTGTATACCAGGCGACATGCTTTTTATAAATCTCATTAGTAAATAGGAAAGTATTTTCCCATTGTGCTATGACACAGTTTGAAAATGCTCCTCTGCACGGGGAGCCCATAGCTACCCCTGCAGTTTGTTTGTAGGTGAGCCCATTAAAATTAAAAAAACTATATTTCAAAATCAGTTCAATTAATGTTTCAGTAATGTAAATTATATTCTGAGATACTTTTTTACTTTCCATAAATAACCTTAACCATTCTATACCCAAATGTTGTGGAATCACAGTGTATAAATCTTTTATATCCACTGTCAAAAAGACAAAATTGGGGTCGAAGGTTATTTTGTTGATGTTCTCCAAAAAATGCCACGAGTCCCTACAAATCTGTTTCTCAGTTTTGATGAGTGGTTTAAGAATTGTGTCCACATATTTGGCACACCCCACTAAAATAGACCCCCTGCTATCAACAATTGGTCTAAATGGGGGTTTAATAATGGACTTATGAATTTTTGGGACTCCAAAAAACTTTGGCATTTTTGGTGCTAACATACACAAATAAGAGTGTATGTCCTGATCAATAAATTCCTCCAAAAATAAGTCCTCGATTACATTTCTAATGTAACTATGAGCTTTATTAACTTCATTCAGGCTGATTGTCTCATACGGACCATTATTTAAATGAATGAATAACTTGTTTACATAATCGTTGTTATTCATAAAAATAAGTCCATTACCCTTATCGGGTTTCATGACCCGTATGTTACAGTCCTGAATTAAAGTTAGAAAATCCCGCTGTTCACTGGAAATGTTAAGTATATTCTTCTTTTTACTACCTTTGTTCTCCGCTAAGTGTCTTAGGTCCAGCTCACAGGCTTTTTCAAATGATTTCAAATTGTTAACTAACGGTGGGTTAAACAAGCTAGCTATTCTGAAAGGGTTAGTCAGAGAAGAGCCTTTGCCCAAAACAGTTTTTAGATTCAATTTACGGACAAACAGTTTGAGGTCAATGATGGTTTTAACTAAATCCATATGGGAATCAGGGACGAATCCTAGACCCTTGGAAAAGAAATCCACCATGTCTTTAGTGATATTCAAAGTGGTGTAATTAAAAATCCTAAAATCTCCTTCTGAACTACATACTACCACAAGGTGTTCCTCCCCAGGTGTCATAGCCTTCCCTGATTCTGCCTGTTCTTTGGATTTATTCCTGATGTCACCTTCCTCTTCGACCTCAAATTCATCTGATGTGAATTCCGGCCTTCCCAAAAATCCTGATTGTGATCGTCTCTAACATCAACCCCTTTATGATTAGAGGCACCTAACTGTGATGAAGATGTCATACCCACATCTTCAGACATTACTATAACCTCTAAATCATCCTGTAAGCAATCCCCCCGAGGGTTATCTCCTTGGTTGATAATGCCTTCATCATTTAAAAAATCATCCAAACACTGTACCTCTTGCCCTACTCTAGGAAAGTCATGTCTATCTTTATTGAGAAGGTTACCCTTAACTTTAACATTATTCCTATTTTTTATATTCTTCGCTTTTCCCACCTGTGAGGGTGCAGGGTAGGCAATTTTGGCCGTATATTGTTGTATATCTCTCCTAATTTTTCTCTTCTTGTTTTCACATAGCTTATTGGTGGTGGCCTCTATGCTCGTAAAAATACGAGCATAATCATATTTATACCTCAAAAAATCCTGATGTTCTTTTATTTTTTGTTCCAAATCAGCCAATTCTTCTCTTAAACCATTTATTTGTTCTTCGTAATACTGAGTCAACAATTTCATGAACTCGAAACTCTGTTTATCAAATAAATCAAGCAGTTGGTAATGAAATGGGGAACCTTCAACTAGGCCTACTGGGAAGCGCCATTGCCTAAGCCCCTTTGGTACAATTTTCCTCTCTATGCACTCTTCTAGGTAGGCAATTTCTAATTGTAATTTTTTGCATTTAAACAACTTGGCATCAAAATGACTAATAAGCATATTAATATTGTCCAATACTGAGCCCATTGCTCCTACATCCAGTTCACTGTTATTGTTATTATTATGACTATCGTTGAAAAAGTTTTTCTTATTTAAGTACAACTCTATTGTAGGTGCTGAATCATGCAACCTACTTCCCGTAACAGTACCTTGTGTGTGGCCCGTATTATGCATAGGCAAATGTCCTTGTCCTGGTGGAATTTGAACATCGCTGTTTGAGGTGGTATTCGAACAGTTTGTTTCAACAATCCCTTCCACTGCATTACCACTTCCATTAAGTCCTTCGGGTCTCACGGCTTTATTTGAGCCCGTAACACCCATTGCGTTGTAGCTGGTGTTATTCCGTGTCTCGGTGTCTCCTCTACGCCCATCCGACTCTTCAGTCCTTCCGGTCTTATTATCCAAACGGTCTATACGCTGTGTTAACGTATCCATCCTGCCCAGAAGCAAATGGATCAGCGTGGTCAGGTTGCCGTCAGCGTTCGCCTCCTCGGCCCCTCCAGTTGCAATTGCGCTGTTAGTTTCTCCCACATAGTCCTGGGAAAATAATGGATCCTGCATGGAGCTGCTTCCATCGTTGGCCATGTCACACACTCAAAACGAAAACAGCCAAACAAACTAATGAAGAGAAAACCACAAAGAAAGCTTGCTGCAGGTAAAAAATATAATCCAATAACCAAGTGGTAGCTTTTAAAACAATAATCTACCTTTGAAATTGCATAAAGGTGTTCATATATGCGTTTCTTAAGTGCCCTTTCGGTCTTTCCTATATAGAAAGCCGAACAAAGGTTACATAGGGCCACATAAACTACTGCCTTAGACCCACAATTGAAGTTACCCATGACTTTATATATGTTCTTATTGATGTTAAGTTAAACAAAGGTGTTTTTAAGAAATAGTGTAGTTTTATATATACACATATACATATATAAAAAATGTGGTGTTGTATTCTGGTGTAACCCACACTAAAAAGCGCAAGGAGTTCTTTTTAAATGAAAGTGTGTTATCAATTAAAGGTTTTTCAATTAGGGAGGGACTACAAGTATTTAAACTTCCTCCCTTCTTGTTTTAAACTGTTTTGTCTGAAGAAGGAGGGTTATTATACCTTCCGAAAGTTCTTGGTTAATAAAGGTGCTAACATTATTGTTTTAAAAGCTACCGCTTGGTTATTGGATTATATTTTTTACCTGCAGCAAGCTTTCTTCGTGGTTTTCTTTATATATATATATATATATATATATATATATATATATACATATATCTATACATACATATTTACATATATACATACGTAGATATAGATTATATATATATATATATATATATATATATATATATATATATACATATATACATATATACATACGTAGATATAGATTATATATATATATATATATATATATATATATATATATATATATATACATACATATATACATATATACATGCGTAGATATAGATTATATATTCCAAGAACAAACCTCGTGACACCAAAACATTAGAAAAGAATGAAAAGGTAAACACCTGCAACTCCCGTATTATGTACTGGTGTTAATCCCAAGGCAAGTGTGTCTGTCCGACACATGGATTCAGACTGTATTCTGGGTAATAATAGGGTTGCTGACGTTACTCACCAGGCCTATTGCCAAATGTATGGGTATGTCTCGGCAACCCAGTCACTTGGCTGATTCTGACATATATAGCCACTATATAGGAAAACTACAAAACACACTCCCCAACGCATCCAGTGGCTGGACACTCACAGCCACCAACACACAGGATATGACTGACAAACACACATACCTGTTATGCCTCAGAATAGAACACCTACCTAACTATTTTAACACACTACAGCATTACACAGTTACCAAATGCGCTACCGAGATTATTGAGTTACAGCAGTCCAAGAGGTGTATTTCTAGGTGGGTGACATCAGCAGCCTTGCCAAAGTTGAGTATATGAATTGTATGGACTGTGAGTAGCCTAAAAAGCATTTCTCTCTACACAGTCTGAGACAGACAGACATGCACACAATCACACACACAATTGGCCAATCTGGGGTTAGAACTACTACCTAACTAGTTTATCACTACAGCAGTATGCAGCTATGGGATGTGCCATGGAGATTACTGAGCTACAGCTCTCCCAAAGGTGTATTTCATATTGGATGACCACAGCAGGCTTGTCATAATACTGCTATGGGGAGGGCAGTGCATGAATGGTCCATAACCCATTCATGTAGGGGTTGACATGCCACATGCAGGCATACATGGAGTCATATGTCACAGGTACATGTATACAGCTACTAAATGACTACTTCCTTGAAATGTCATGTTGCACAGCTGGCAAGTGCACCACATAGTCTGTCATGCTGACAGATACTGGTGGCTAGTATCTGCAGTGAATGACATCTGCACCTCATGTGTTTTGGGCCCTTTGGCTGTGTGCTGGGTGGGACAGGCCCAGATGGCTGATTGTCACAGTCACCCTCTTCCACACATCTGTGTCCGTCTACCTTTGGCTTATTATAGTGTATTGTCCTTACATATATGCCTGTATTCCTATCCACTATGTGTTCAAGGCAGGGGTGGTGCATACTGACATGTGTCTGCACTAAGAACTGCGACTGCCAGATATGTCTGGACCACTCGTGTTTGCAGACATGGCCTTCATGTGTTTAAGTGTGTGAGCATGCCCAGTATGACCTTTCAGTATGTTGTTGACTGACATTGCCTTCATAACTTCAAGTGTGTGAGCATGCCCAATATGGCCATCTGTATCACAAGTGTGGGAGAAGTCTAGGTAATTTGTACTGCGGTGCCGAACTTTGTGTTGTACACCAACAGGTAACATGCTGTATCTGCAGGGTATCCATTGGTCATTTGGCATTGACTGTTGCTACATGTCTGCATAGCGGGGGGGACACCTGACTGTCTCTACATTCCTACACAGGAGCAGGGGGGCACACATGACTGTTGCTATAATTGTACGTTGGATGGGGGGGCACACCAGACACCTGTGCAAATTTGCTAGGACTGTACTGGTGTGTCAGGTACTCCATTTCAGTGTGTAGTCTTACCTGTTGAGCTGGCTAGAGGCATACCAGTGTACTACAGATCTTAGTTTTAATTACCAACATATTATTTCTGACTTCCTAGCCTTCACAACTTACATCCAACTGGCTGCCCTGCTGTAGTCTGTCTGTGTGTATCTGGAGGAGGGGTTACCCACAGGGCACAGTTAGAGGCCGTAGTACAGCATTTGTATGTGTCTGTCTACACCTGTCCTGCTGGCTGAGACTTGTGTGGGCCTTATGGACACACATGTCACTCAGCCCATTACCTGTACTGAGTTCTGTCACCATGTGTAGTACTGGCTACTATGGTGACTCCAGTATGTGTTACAGATGTCATGGTGCCACTATGGGTGTCTACTGTCTGCTGCCTTAACATTCGGCCACCCAATTCCCTTGAATGCTCACACCCATACCATAGCTACAGGTAACAACACATTCTACTCCATTTGGCAATTGGTAGTTTGATTGACTTACCTTGAGGGTGTGCCAGACTTGAGGATGGTGCAGGAGGGCTGCCTATGTCGGATGCACATAGTACACTCCCTATACATGGTTGAGCACAGGTAGTGTCATGTTGGGCATCCCTTTTACTGTTTGTGTGAGTCAGAGAGGGTGTCATTCCCTGGATCCCTACTGTGTCAGTACATACGCTATGCGTTGCCTCTTTGCCAAGGCCAGGTCATACTGGACACGCCTTCTTCTGCCTACTGGGTCAGGCTCAGGTTGTTCCTCCTCCTCCGAGTCACTCTGTGCCTGTACAAACCTTGGCATTGGTGGGGGGCTGTGTGGCCCTGCCCCATGCTGTTCCTGCTGCAGCTTTTTCTGCAGTATCATGTTGTGTAGCATAGCACATACTATAACAATTTGGGTGCATGGAGCTGGTGAATACTGCAAGGCTCCACCAGATGTGTCCAAACACCGGAACCATGTCCTGAGCATCCCAAACACATGCTCTATTATATGTCTGGCCTGTGCATGCGCCTCACTATGGCATTACTGTTCAGGCGTGTGTGCATTTCTGATAGGTGTCATCAGCCACGGCTCCAGTGGGTACCCAGCATCCCCCACTAGGTTACCATAGGGGATGTCCATATTGGCAAATCTGTGGTACAGCTGCATCAGATGCCATATTTTTCATAGCTTCCAGGGCAGCCAGAACACACATGCATTATAATGCCCTGGGCATCACATACGACCTGGCAGTTGATGGAGGAGATGCCCCTGTGGTTGATGTAGGCCCTACCCTGCTCACCGGGTGGTGCTTTGATGCATACGTGCATGCAGTCTATAGCACCCACTACCCCAGGGTAGTCTGCTATTTGGTGGAAGAGACGCATATTGCTGGTCAACATCTCACGTATGTTGAGGAAATAAACATGCTCACTGGCATGTGCTGACATGGCATCCAGGAACTGGTGAAATACTCTGGATGCTGATGCCTGTGAGATCCCCATGATATGCCTAGTTGTGCTTTGGGAGGTATCTGTGGCTAGTATACCTAGGCCTACTCATACCTTGGTATCCACTGTGATGGGTTCCCCTAGGCCAGTTTGATGTGTCAGGTGTGGCCGGTACAGCTCAACAATTTGCTGTAGGAGGTCTCTGTCCACCCTATAGCACTCCACTATCTCCAGCTCATGTAGCCCCTGGTAGGTTACCCTAAGTCTGTACACTCTTCTATGTCTCCTCACCGTGGGTTGTTTAGCAGCATTCACATCCTCACCACCCTCAGCCTCTTGCACATGTTGTTCTATGTTGCCTGCTGCAGCCCTTCTCATTTTGTAAGTTTGTTTGTTAAAATGTTCCTGCTTGTATACACCGGTGGTGTAGAGTGTGACAAAAACAGAGGAGAAGGTGTTTGCTTAGTTTATAGTAGTGTTCTGGGCTGGGCTGGGCTGGTCTGCTGCCTCTGTAATTGGCTGATCCTGATACATATTACCTGTCAGCTCAACTAGTTCTCCTTGATTACTTTCCTACTGCTGTTACCCCCTTCCGATTGCCCTAGGTAGGTTTAGACACACCCCTATCTTAGCCATGCTAAGCTGGGAGCAATCCCAAGCCACAGGGCTCCACTCCACTTACAGTATGCCTGACGCACCCCCCCCCATGATGTCACCTATATCCAAGTCTTGCACCCGTCTATCTATACTCTTACTCTCTTGGGACCTGTCTCACACCCTGGGGAAATCTGGGATTCACTATCCTTCACCTCATTTACATAGGATTGTTTGCTAATGCATAGTTACATGTCCCATACTGAGCCTCCCCTAAACTAACCGCTGCTTACCGTCGCTCAAATCCGCACACACCCGCTCACAACTGCTTAAAAGTGCCTTATTCACTCTGTTTCCAACAGCCCTTGTTCTGCCCAGCAACAAGATAACCAGCCTCTGCAAGTCTTGAAACCAGGACCCTGCACACCACAGCTGATGTGCTTTACCACTAAGCCATGGCATATATACAGACATCGGATGTTATCATGAACATATCATCCAGCACAGTCATTCGACAGTATAGGACATGTATTCCATTATGTAGATGTATGTGTGTTAATGACTCTATATATATATATATATATATATATATATATATATATATATATATATATATATATATATATATATATATATATATATATGGATCTACCTGACTACATAAGTTCAGAAGATTAAAACGACTTCACCGATGCCAGAAGATCGACAGTTCACAAACACGACACCTCATACACTGACACATCATAACAACAACAATCAACAAAAAACAAATCCCCTGTCCAAAACCACACACAACACAACCACACAAAATCCTTACAAACCAACACTAATCCTTACACAACTATCTACAACCTTAACTGAAACCCTAACCCTAAGGTCCGTCACTATCGCACTTACCTAACCCCAGCCCTAACCCTAACTCACTTAACCCACCCCAACCCAAAAATATCACTACTGCACCTTACCTAACCCGGCCTAACCCTAACTCACTTATCCCTCCTATCCCTACAGACCGTCAACATCGCACACTTACCTTACTGCACCCTTACCTAACCGCCTCTAACCCTAACTCACTTATCCCACCCCTATCCCTACAGACGTCAACATCGCACACCGCATACTCACACATCCTTTCCCCATCTCAGTGTTCTCAGCGCCGGTGTTTTCCTCCGCCGGTCTTCTAACTTGTCGATCTTCTGGCGTCGGTGAAGTCGTTTTCGCTCTTCTGCACTTTCGATGTAGTCAGGTAGATTCATATATATATATATATATATATATATATATATATATATATATATATATATATATATATACATACATACATATAGATTAATTATATATCCTAAGAACAAACCTCATGACACCAAAGCATTAGAAAAGAATGAAAAGGTAAACACCAGCAGCTCCTGTGTTATGTACTGGTGTTAATCCCAAGGCAAGTATGTTTCTGTCTGACACATGGGCTCAGACTGTATTCTAGGTAATATTAGGGTTGCTGACTTTACTCACCAGGCCTATTGCCAAATGTATGGGTATGTCTTGCCAGCCCATTCTCTTGGCTGATTGTGACATTTATGGCCACTATATAGGGAAACTACAAAACACGCTCCTCAACACATCCAGGGGCTAGACACTCACAGCCTCCAACACATAGGGTATGACTGACAAACACACACCTGCTATGCCTTGGAATAGAGCACCTACCTGCCTACCTGACTACTTTAACACACTATAGCATTACGCAGTTACAGAACACGCTACCAAGATTACTGGGTCACAGCAATCCCAGAGGTGTATTCCTAGGTGGGTGTCATCATCAGCCTTGCCAAAGTTTAGTATAGGAATTGTACGGAGTGTGGCTACTCTAAAAAGCATTGTCCTGTCCTCAGGCAGACACACACACACACACACACACACACACACACACACACACACACACACACACACACACACACACACACACACACACTTGGCATGTCTGGAAGTAGAACACCGACCTAACTACTTTATCACACTACAGCATTATGCAGTTACAGAACATGCTACCGAGATTTTGGGTCACAGCAATCCCAGAGGTGTATTCCTAGGTGGATGACATTATCAGCTGTGCCAAAGGTGAGTATAGGAATTGTACGGAGTGTGAGTACTCTAAAAAGCATTGTTCTGTCCTCAGACACACACACACTTGGCATGTCAGGGAGTAGAACACCAACCTAGCTATTTTATCACACTACAGCATTATGCAGTTACAGAACATGCTACCGAGATTAGTGGGTCCCAGAAATCCCAGAGGTGTATTCCTAGGTGGGTGTCATCATCAGCCTTGCCAAAGTTGAGTACTCTAAAAAGCATTGTTCTGTCCTCAGGCAGACAGACAGACACACACACTTGGTATGTCTGGGAGTAGAACACCGATCTAACTATTTTATCACACTACAGCATTACGCAGTTACAGAATGTGCTACCAAGATTATTGGGTCACAGTAATCCCAGAGGTGTATTCCTAGGTGGGTGACATCATCAGCCTTGCCAAAGTTGCGTATAGGAATTGTATGGCGTGTGAGTACTCTAAAAAGCATTGTTCTGTCCTCAGGCAGACGGACACACACACACACCAGTGATGGGATCAGAACACCTGCCTATCTACAGGTCACTATTACAGTATTACGCATTTATGAGTTGCACCACAGAGAGTACACATTCCAAGGCAATCATCATGACCTTCTAGTATTGCAGACATCAACAGGGATGCTGTCAGTTAAGATGTACATAGCTGTGAACCTGTGTTTAACGTAGGCTTCCATCCTGAACAGGAGTATGCCCATCTGTGGAATGGATGTCTACTATCACTATACAGGGTTACAATGGCCATGCTCAAACACATAGAAGCACATAACTTACACAAGGTGCCAGTGGGCATGCTCACACACTTAGTAGCACAGGGCTGTTTGGAATGCACTATGAGTCCAACTACAGAAGGTTATACTGGATATGCTCCTACACTTAGTAGCACAGGGCTGTTTGGGATGCACTCTGATTCTAAACATGGAAGGCCACAATGGCCATGCTCATACAGCTAGAAATACAGAACATGTTGTCATTGTTAGCAGGAACGCTGCACTACATATATCTGACACTGGTCATCTACACAACACCTGCTGCTGTCCGTCACCTTAGATGTATCTATACCAAGCACAATACTACCACTCGCAGTGATGTCATGCTAGGAATGGCAACTGCTTGACCAACACAATGAGCCAATGTCCTGCTGTAATTACGAGGTTGTCCAGTGTCTGTCATTCTGGGATGACATGACTGACAGAAGACAAGCCTTTGTCACAGATCACATGCATCCATGATTCAAGGGAGTGGTGATAATACCTAGTTCGCATTTGCCCATATAGTGCCATTCCAAGGCTAATGTCCTAAACACAGGATAACACCCTGACACCTAGAAGACAATTGCATTATATGCTTATGCTAACCAGTGCTAGATGTGCTGCTGTTGTAATCACAGCTGCTCACTGTTGAACCTACATTGGGGAATACTGACATCTGTGCAGTGAGTAACACCTGGCTGAAGGCTCTGTAGTGCACAATAGCACTACCACCATATAACTCAGAACCAGACATGTGGGCCACAACACTGGTACAGACCACTCCAGGTGGTGGTGTCCCCATATTCATAATGGCTATTCACATGTACAGACCAGTACTCCAACATAAGTCATCACATATGAGCCAGGTGCAGGTCACAGTGTCAAAAGTTGTATTCTAGGATGTAATCCTGAGACACCGCCTTGTCCTCAGACCACCAACACACATCCATACATATGGTATGACATGTAATGGTACAACACCAAGTAATATTTGACTGGTGGACTGTACCTAGCCCTACAACAACTGTGCAAAGTACCCATGTACTGACACAGTTGCATTATGTGTTATGCAATGCAATGATACCACTGTTTGTAACCAGGTCAGCTGTACACATACCAGGGTCCCTCGGATATTGACAGCATTAACAGATGACTGCTGCTGTGCACCATTCAGTGTGTACACAGCCTGACATGAAGCTATACTTGTACAAGATGTTTATGTGGGGAGCAGATTGTTTTGACATTTGTGTAGGATATAACCTGGGATGTGGACAGGTCCCATGCAGCCTGTATGTATGGCATTAGAGAGTGCACCTTGTACCTGCATAGTTGTTATTACAGGGACTCTGTAGTGTACATGGATATATGAATGTGTACCCGTTGGGGGGGGCAGTGTGTTTATGTTATCCAAGACCCTATCTGGATGAACAGGTGCTATTTCCGTAGGTGCAGTACTTCTCATGCCATAGTGCTGTGAAGCACAGCAGGTCTTGTTGTTGCTATTATGTTTCATGACACAGCTATGGAATCCTCTGTGTTTGGCCTCATAATATGTGGATGATTAGTTTCACAGTAGCTTTGCGTGGCATTATATGGTGTATCTGCATCTTACTGAGGCTGACCATGGATCAACTTCCACTCATGTGTGTTGACTCTTGCAACAGTTACTACCTTCTGTGGTACAGTTTAAGGCAGGGTACCACTGGTTTGCCTTCATATTTGTGTTTGTTTGAATCCTGTTTCTGTTTCAATGGCATGGTCACTGCACATATGTGAGTGCCTAAAGTGCATTTGTGTAGGACCCAGCATTTGCACATGCATTGTACATCTGCATGTGTGCCATGACAGTCACCACTTCACTCTTAAGGAGCATAACATTGGCTTTGAAGACTGACCATGTGTGGCATACTGTTAGTCCTGTTGGTGTGACTATGGTAATCCAGGTCATTGGTGTTGATGAAATCCAACATGCATTGAGCACATGTTGGTACATGATGAGTCTTCCCAGTTTATAATGGGATAGCTGAGTGGCCATGATTATGGTTTCTTGTCTCAAAACTGGTATTCCCCATTACAGCACAATGACAGTTGGGAATTTTGAGGCATGGTGGATAATCTGTCACAAGGTGCAATTTGGGTTACACATTGGCACAAAGGTAGTTGCTCAGCATAATACATCTTATATTGTGCAAGTGCAACTTGTGTGGGGGTGTATATATCCCTCAGGAAGTTGGGCACACCTGTGGCCCATGTGTTCCAATAAAGGATGTTGGCCAAGAGGTGAGGTATGTGTTATAACATGGTCATGCAGGGATGCTCTCCAACGCATTGAACCATATCTCAATCACTGCACAGATATGTTCTCCATGATTGCCTTAAGTGAGTCCATATTGAGTACCTGATTTGTATCATTGAGTAACAAGACCCACAGTTTATTTCCTGGCTGTCCCTGTTGTACCAGTGGATTTTCACTTGAACCTGGCATGATGAGGGCACTATAGGGGAAGCATGGGTCATTGCCAGTATCCAGATTCTCAGGGGTGACAGGTGCAGGCTCTGTCTGGCAAAGCATCATGGTCTGTCAACCATGTTATCCCAGGCAGAGAGATGCTGGATACTCTTTGAATTACACCAGTACATTTCACAATTGTGGAATACAGTCCTTGTCCCTGCACCACTGCATCATTCTGGCCAATGGCAGAATGCTACCCAGGACTTGGGACATACCTGCATGGGCTACAAGACCTGACAGTTCTTACATGTGTTTCCATGCAGTCCAGGCTACAGCATCACAGGTCCTGCACAACAACATAGAATATGCCAGAGACATGTGTATAGTACTAAAGGTGGTCTGAGTGTATGGGTATGTGGCTAATCATGGCAGACAGGCAGTTGACAGTATGTTTACCCACATATAGCTTGGTGTGTAACATAGTACTAGGGTTTGAGTTCACAAATGAATACTGTTGGCCATGTTTCCAGCCACTTGTTCTGAGGTGTGACACAATAATGCAAACTATGTCGTACACTCTTTGTATTCTGTTGTCTGTCTATTCCAACTTGGGAGGCCTCTTGCTTGGTCAGATACTTAGAGGCCTCTGTGGATGTGTGTGATATCTGGTGGAATGTGTGTGTGTTCTGGTAAGGGTATGTGCTGGTTGTGGTGATGAGATGCATGTGTTAACCTACACCTCTTGACTGTCTAGTCCAGTCATGGGTGTATAATGGACTGCCTCCAAGTTCACCCCTGTAGCTGCATCCCAGACAACGTGTGGGGTGTGGTGTTAGGTGGGTTTGGCAGTGTGCATGGCATAGAGATTGCATTCCCCCAGGATGGCCACATACATAAAGCTGACATTAGTAAACACCAGTAGCTGACTAGTGGACATGCCTGTATGACATTCAATACTTCAAGTACCACATACTGTATTTAGTATACTTACTGCTTATGAAGATATTTTAGACAGTGATGCTCACATGTAAATATTTGTGTTATGGACGTGGCAACACTAGCTATTACAGGAACATGGTTGCTACCTTTAGTAGCAATCCCCCTCTGAGGGCCACATCACATCCTGATAGTTGATTACAGATGATGCAAGTGTGAACAGGGATGTATCCTTGTCTGGGTATATACTCACATACCCAGCAGAACCATGAGTTCTGTTGGGCACAGACACCCTCTCACCACACAAAGTCAATTATCAATAGACTCTACTGCCACTATCGACATGATCAGGATATAATCAGATAGTGTACGCCATCACCTATGAAGCAGCTTTTACACATGGGCAGCAGTTTCCTACATCTTACACTCCTACTGCAGATGTCACACTGGAGTTATAGATAATATGCACCCTGTTTCATTACCAGTACTGTCAACATATTTCCAAGCAGCTGTTAGTCTGGCAATGAGAGGTTAGGCTACACAAATCTAAATGTTCAAACAGTGTGTCTCTACTGTCAATATCCACTCTATGTAGGTGTGCACATAGCCATTTGGCATGGCCTTATAACAATGGTCAGTACACATTTGCAGAACATGTACACATGCACAGCTGTCATTGCTTGCAAACAATAGTAGAGAGGTGTATATTAGGCAAGGTGGACTTTTAAGCAAGGCTCATAAGACAAACCAACCACTGTAAATAGCACAAGTAACCAGAAACTGAGGGTATTGCTGCTCAATGCCAGAAGTCTAAACCTCAAAATGCACACACTCGAGGTATTCCTCAGTATGGAGAACATCGATATCTGTGCAGTAACAGAAAACTGGTTTAAGGCTCCAGAGAGCACCCCAACACTACCAGGCTATAACTCATACCACACCTTTCAGCCACAGACCCTGGACCAGAACACAAACGGCGGGGGTGTATCCATATTCATCAAGGACACTCACACCTCCAGGTTAGTGGCGCAGCACGATGCATCAGAGATCATCCAAGTCTAACTGACAATGGGCAAAACTGCAATCCAAATTGTAGCCTGCAACAGCTCAGCTACCATGACCCAGGACCCACATTCCGCATTTCTGGAGACACTGGGAAATATGCAGGTCCTGCCAAACATTCTAATACTGGGTGATTTCAACTACCCAAACATTAACTGGGAGAACTACTCAAGTACTAACTTCCTTGCCCAGCGCTTCTTAGAATGTCTAAACTCAAATGCCCTGGAACAACTGGTCTACACCCCCACCAGAGGGAATAACATATTGGACCTGGTCATCACCAACATGGGCGACCTGTGTTCCACACCCGACGTCAAACCCTCACTGGTTAGATCAGACCATAGACTAATCACTCTGGATATTCACATTCCACTCACAACCCCAAACAAGGAAACCACAGTGAAAATATTTTCTAAAGCAGACTTCACGTTGCTTAAGCCCAAGGTGGAAAGGTTCATAGCCCCCATGCCAATGGACAATGCTGTCCAAGATGCTGAAACCTATACAAAGGCACTCTATGATCATCTACAGGAATGCATGGATCATGCTATCCCAAGTCAAACCTAGACTCACTCCTCCAAGAAAAGGAAATCAGTCTGGTGGACCCCTGCTATACACAGGCTCTACAATAGAAGGAGGTAAGTAGGACAGATAAGAGTGAAATCCCTATAAGGACAGACATCCCTGATCAGTATCAGCAAGAAACTATGATCCCTCATGAAATCATCCAAGGCTAGCTTCAAAAGACAATTTCCCAAGGACCCTACAGATAACCACAAAGCATTCTTTAGCTATGTCAAGAACTTCAGTGGGAACTCTCAGATCTGCTCTGAGTTGGTGCAGACTGGCACAAGATACACTGAACTGACTGATATTGCCAACATTTTGGCAGACAGGTTCAGTGCAGACTTCAAACCCCTCTCATGGCTCATAACCATACCAGAAGAATGTATGGCCCCAGCAATCACCAACACACAGGTTAAAACAGCCCTATTCAAAGCCACAAATACAGCTTCAATGGGACTGGACAGTGTCCCAGGCTGTGTCTTACAAGAGCTTCAAATGAACTAACCCCTCTCCTAAACACACAGTTCAAACCCAGCCTCTCAACAGGCTACATACCCACAGAGTGGTGCACAGCAACAGTTATCCCACTCTACAAAGGTGGCGCCACAACGGACCCTGGGAACTATTGCCCTACAAGCCTGACTAGCCTGGTCTGCAAGGCTATGGAACACATAATCATGGAACTCATTAACAGAGACATTGGGAACCTCCAGACACTCGACCCAACCCAGGTCAGGTTGACTGAGTGCAGATCATGCCTACTGAACCTGTTTGATGTCTTACAGTCACCTAGACTTTAGGTGTGGGGGTGTGGTAGTTCACACATACTACCTGGATTTCGCCAAGGATTATGACACTATTCCCCACTCAGGTATTATTTATAAACTCACCAGCCAGTACATACACCCATACATCACAGGTTGTCAACAGGCTTTCACACAA
The DNA here is from genome assembly GCF_019279795.1 of Protopterus annectens. Taxonomy (NCBI): domain Eukaryota; kingdom Metazoa; phylum Chordata; order Ceratodontiformes; family Protopteridae; genus Protopterus; species Protopterus annectens. Next base: position 805,769,626 of record NC_056733.1, on the reverse strand, counting down.
AACCTACATGGTAAGCCTAGCAGCCTCCAGGTCCAACTCTTAAGCAGTCACAACTGGTGCCCCACAGGAATCAGTCCTGGGACCCCTACTGTTTGCCATATACTTCTCAGAGGTACAGGCAAACACAGGTGAACTACAGCAGATCATGTTTGGAAATTACTGTAAACTGGGAGCCATAACTGACAGTCCAGCTGTCACAGACATCCTTCAAAGGACCTCACATAGACCAACACAGGGTGTCAAAGTCATGGCCTCCAGCTAAAGACCACAAACTGCATGGTCATTCCATGTTGGGAAAACTAAACACCCACATATTAACACATGAGTGGCAGCCACTTTAATACAGATGAGGTAATGGGTATGTGGGGACTATATTAGATAGCGATCTCTCCTTTGACAATCATATCTCCAAAGTAATTAGGACGTCCTTCTATGTAGGCCATCTGATTACGTAAGTGTTCGCATCTAGACATACTGAGGTTATTGTGCCCCTTTACTCATCACTCATCTATCCCATCATCAAGTATGATAACCTATTTGGGATGTACCTCAGAAGACACATTCAACAGCTGGAGGGTCCACGAACATACCTCACCAAGAGGATTACTGGCCTCAGACATGTGTCCTATGCTGCCAGACTGAATGAACTCTTGCATTACTCAGTAGCATCTCGTTTACTCAGAGATGATCTCTGCTGGCCAACAAAGCCATGTCAGTCTTAATGGATATGCTCCACCTATGGGAATCCATGTCACAGTGAGCCACACACTGAAATGAGATACACCTTGCTACAACCATAACTGGAAGATGCTGGAGTGACAGATTCCTGTCACAGGTACTCCCCATGCTTTGGAACTACATCCCTGATTACATAATATGGAGCCCCTCACTAACACTCCAGGGAAACCTTGCAGAGTGGATGGGGAACAGTGGATACACCCCAGGGATCCCGCAATTGGCTCAGCTCCACAGAGGGACAGTTAGTTAATCAATGGGGTGGTGACAGCTGATACATTTCAGCTAGGCTTATGAATGGCCTCGGGCAGTCAGCCAAGTACCTACCTATGTACCTATGAACCTATACATACAGTATCAGCACATGCTGATAGCTTAATTTACTGTTCAGGTGTTGACTTACATTGTGCCAGTAGTGGTTGTGTGTGCAATAGTTGAGGGCTGCCTATGTAGGATGCACACAGTAGACTGCCTTTACATGACAATTTACAGGTTGTCTTGTGTTTGTGCCATCCATGTTTACTGTGTTTGGAGGTGGACAAGGGTGTCAGTCCATAGGTGCCTACACTGTCAATGTGTGTGCTATATGTTCCCTCTTTGCCAAGGCATGGGCATACTGGGCATGCCTCCATCTGCCTACTGGGGCTGGTGTTCATGGTCTGAGTCCCTCTGTGCCTGTAGGGCCCTTGGCAATGGTGGTGGGCTGTGAGGGCCTTCACTATTATGTCCCTGCTGCAGCTGTTTCCGCAGGGTCATATTGTGTAGCATGGCACATACTATGAAGATGTGGGCACACCTTCCAGGAGAGTACTGCAAGGCTCCACCAGATATGTCCAAGCAATGAAACTGTGATTTCAGCATCCCAAACACATGCTCTATGATGATTCTGGTTTGTATATGTGCCTCATTATGGAGTTCTTGCATAGGTGTGTGTACATTTCTGATGTGCAAAGCCAGCATCCCCCACCAGGTGGCCATATGGGATGTCCCCCCTAGTAAATACCTGATACAGCTATGAGGCATGCCAGATGTGGGAGTCGTGATAGCTTCCAGAGTTGCCAGCACACACATCCATGATAATGCCCTGGGCATTGCACACTACCTGGAAGTTGATGGAGGGGTATCCCTTGCGGTTTATGTATCGCCTACCCTGATCACTGGGTGGTGACTTGATGTGTATGTGCGTGCAGTCTATTGCACCCAGTACCTCTGTGTATTCTGCCACACGGTGGAAGAGACGCATATTGCTGGCCAACTCCTCCTGTGTTTGGGGGAAGTATCTGTGCTCATTGGCATGTGGTAACATGGCATCCAGGAACTGATGGAGTACCCTGGATGCTGATGCCTGTGAGACCCCCATGATATCCCCAGTTGACCTTTGAAAGGTACCTTTGGCTAGTATTCTCAAGCTTACACATACCTTTGTGTCCACTGGGATAGGTTCCCTGCTGTTATTTCTGGCTCTGAGGCGTGGCCGGCACAGCTCAACAAGTTGCTGTATGGTGTCCCTGTCCACCCTGTAACACTCTACTATCTCCAGATCATTTAGCCCCTGGTAGGTTACCCTGGGTCTGAACACTCTTCTCCTCCTCCGGTGTCTGAGGTGGTTGTCAGCATCATCCTCCACACCACCTTCAGTCTACAACACATGCTGGTGAATCAAAGCTATGGCAGCCCATATTAAAAGTTCCCTGTCTGTTTACACCGATGGTGCAGAGTGTATGGGAATACACAAGTGTGTGTAAGGTGCTTTCACACTTTATACTATTGTGCTATGGATGCTGCTGATGTCATTGGATGTGTATGTGCAGTTCCAGCTGCAGGGTATCTTAATTATGGGTTTTACAGTGAGTACTGCAATTGTGGGGCCTTTGGTGTTCAATTATGCTTGCCTGCCATGATTTATCTATTGGCCTTTAATTCACTTTTCAACCACAATCCACTCCCATTGACAGGCATGCATCCAGCTGCCAGCTTTCTAGTTTTGTACTTTCCCTACCCAGGAATGTGTTGCGAAATGTGTTATGTAGCTGATCTACTGCAATTTTGCTTTGTTCTGCTGTGACAGTACTGTTTTCTTTGCAGTATGGCACCTCCCCTTTCCTGTTCCGTAGGTAGCTGCTAGCAGCCTTGTTAGCTGTTGTCAATGGCCCACTGTGGGTTCCTAGGTGTTAATTACTCATTTGTACTCCACTTTCCATGCTGCAGCATTTTCTTATCTTTTTCCCGTATCCTTCCTGTTTCTGCTCTGGTGCACGCCACGCATAGCCATTTACCTGGTTTACAGTGAGTTTTCATCCACGTTCACATGCACATTCGGTTACCTTGTGTGCTCTCAGCTAAGCAAAGCTATGGCTACTTCAACACACCTCTATTCTGCAGCTTTGCTTAGCAACAGGCAAACCGGGTTAGCAATGCTCCAATGTGCTTACAGTAATGGCGACACACCCCTCTCTTGATGTCATTTTTATCTCAAGGGCTCACCTTGGTGTTATAACGCAATCCTGTTTTGTGCATCCTTACACCATTGGGAAATCTGCGATTCACTATTACTCCTCTCATTTGCATGGCATTGCCTACTAATTCCTAGCTACTGCGCATAACACTGTCACTGCCCTTAGCAACCCTTGTACCATGAGTATGGTGTAGCATGCCTGCCATTGACTATTATGGGGAATTTGTGATATGTGTTTCATTGCAGTTTTATTCTATATTTTTATATATTCCTTGCGATCCTCTTTGTGCACTGCTGCCCTGTGCTTCCACATTGCGATAGTGTGGCTATATATATTTAATGTTAATTTTATATTTTGTACATATCTTTTATGCCAATGACTATATATTAAGCCATTGACATATATTAACAGTATAAAATGTGTTTGGTCTGCTGTCATGGCTCCAATTTTATGTTTGCAAAATGTAAATTGTTTTTTTCGGTTTACATTTCTGCATGCTTACACTACACCTGCACCACTTCCTGACTCGCTATATACATTCATTTGCATGCTACACTGCTGCACATGGGGTGATTAGCATACAGGCACCGGGAGCTGTGCGGGCATAGTGTACGTAGGTAGTGCACGTGGAACAGCTCGTACCTGAATCGCTCGGTGGCCATATTTGGTGTTAGATCGCCGACGCTACGCCTGCACCTGGCACAAGCTTCATGAATCCCGGGGTCTGTGTTTCATGTTTCTGACTTCTTATGTTCCCTTGGTAATGCAGAGCACTTGCCCAGGTCATGTGGATTGTTCTGTATAGTCTAACCCAGCCAATTTTCTACTGTCAATGCCATTTCTATATCTGGCATAATACTTTTCTCACTGACTCCACCAATGGGTAATCACAAAGAGATGCCACTACCTTTTCTGAGGAAGAGAACAAATCAGGGAATACTATCTCTCCATTAGCTAAGACTGTGGTGACAGAATCTAATTCTCATGATTAATTAACGACAAACACACACACACACACACACACACACACACACACACACACACACACACACATATATATATATATATATATATATATATATATATATATATATATATATGGATCTAGACTATTGAACGAAAATTCAATAGTCCAAAACCCACAATCACCGAACACACTTTAACGAAAGCGCTTTCACCGAAAAAGCGCTTTCGTTAAAATGCTTTAAAAAAAAAAAAGAAAAAAAACAATAAATCTACTTTTATGCAGGGGGACAAGACCCCCTGCACCCTCCACACTCCACCTACTTTAATATTCTCTCTCCGAGATTGCACTACAGTGAGGAAAAGGGAATATTCCCTTTTCTGTACTGTAGTATGATCTCCGCAACAGTCATTCCCCCACGACTCCCTCGAGCTGCAGGCATACTTCCGCAAAAGTGCTTTTTCGGTAAAAAGCACTTTCACAGAAGTATGCCCAGCTGTTTGTGCTTTGGTGAAAAGTTCCTTCGGGGATCAGTACCAATGCCATATACATATATATATATATATATATATATATATATATATATATATATATATATATATATATATATATATATATATATATATATATATATATAGGTCAAAAGCCCGTTTCAACGAATACGTAAACATCAACACATATTGCGTGAACCGTGAATACACTGAACGCCCTAAACCACAAAGTTCAAAATCTCAAACCGGCATAGTTTGCCAACCCCACCGCTCGCTACGTACTACCCACCCAAACAAAATAAATAAATCACATATATACACTAACTGAAACCCTGCTTCTAACCCTAAAATAAAGCTTGCATATACTACCATGTATGCACTTACCTTAATCCGCACCCTTATCCTAAGGTCCGTAACTATCACACACTTACCTTACAGAGCTATACCACAGAAGGGCTAACTATGCCATTTCAAGATTTTGAATTTTGCGGTTTAGGGCATTTGGTGTAGTCACGGTTCGCGTAATATGTGTCGATGTTTATGTATTCACTGAAATGGGCTTTCGTGGTTATGATATAGACCCATAAATATATATATCTATATATATATATATATATATATATATATATATATATATATATATATATGTGTGTGTATACATATGTATGTATATATATTTCAGTATATATAGTCATGGACCTAGGAATGTCAGATTTCAGAAAATCTGAAAAAAAACATTTCTAACAAAAACATGGGGTAGGATTCACGATGGCTTGCACAGGGTCTAAGAGTAGTGTAAGACTCCATGCAGCCATCGTGATCCAGGAACAGCCTGAATGTGCATGTAAGAGAGCACCTAAAATGGCTCTTACACGGACAGGGCGTGGATATGCTAATTACCTCACTTGCAGCCAAAAGGCATGCAAATGAGGTAATTACGTGATCCAGGAAGCAGAAACCTGCCCGTGTAAGAGCCGTGTTATCTGCAGAAATGTACTCAGTGGATAACTGAGTACCATTCTGCAAATAACACAATGGAGCCTTGTCAGCTCCAAATAAAGGTTGCAAATGTCCCAGGCAGCATGCCAATGGCCAAATATGTGGCCACTGGCAACATACCTCGATGCAAACATAGAATAACATTTTTTTTGTTTTGGCGATCGCCGATGTTTAAACGTAGTGCAGTGCCGCGCAAACAGGCTGCGCTATAAAAAAACAGAAAAATAAAAAAATCAAACCCACAGATGTGGATTTATGCAAAGCATGAATTTATAATGGAAGGGAATAGCAGGCTAAAACAACATGGCCACCAAGTAGGGGTTGCTAAGGGGGAAGCTGAGTGTAAGACATGTAACTAAGCATTAGTAGGAAATCCTATGTAAATGAGTGGTAGGATAGTGAATCGTACTGTTACATTGGAAATGAGCACATTCCGTGCAGTGTAGGAGTAGGATAAGGGGGAGTAACAGAGTAGGAGATAGGTGACATCACAGGGCGGAATGTATGAAAGGAATGCAGCTCATTGGAGCACAGTGGCATGTGAAAGCTGTCAGTCACACATCATGGAAAGAGGAGTGTCAACAAGTAGGCATGGGAAAGCCAAGAAATGGAAAGTGTACACTATGGATAACACCAAAGTTTCTTGCAGGGTGTGCATGCGCGCGTGTGCGCACTTGTAGGCACGAGTAAGCTAGAGTGCGCACGTGTAAGCGTGAGTGCGCGCGTTTAAGGCAGAATACGCATGTAGGAGCCTGTTTAAACACCTGTAAGCTTGTTTGCACTGGTGTGCACGCGTTTTAACCCGAATAAGCAGATTCTAGTCCATCCATGCATGTGTGCGCGTGTGTTAGCCGCTGTGAGCGTGTTTTTGCTGGTATGCGCGTCGCTCCCCCCTGAGAAAACAGAAGGGAAAAAAGAAGCATGGGAAATTGTAGGAAGCTAGCAGGGATTACTGGCAGAGCTAGCAGGTGAAAACAATCAGAAGAAGGCAATTACACAGGCAGAACAGTAGCCCAGCCCAGCACTTAAAACTCTGCAAACAACAGTGCAGAATGTTTCTCTCAAGAGACATTGCAACAGAGGAGTAAGCTATTAGAAGTGAAAACTGAAAAAGCTTCACTCAGACCAAAAATGCTAGGGGCTGCCATAGCTGTTATAAGGAGACATATGCAACTTGCTGAGGGTGGTGACTATGCAAATGCTGCTGGACAACCCACAGTGAGGAGACGGAGAAGAGTGTACAGGCGCAGGGTCACCTACCAGGGGTTACATGAGCTGGAGATAGTGGAGCGCTATAGAGTGGACAGAGGCCACCTGCAGCAAATTGTTGAGCTGTGCAGGCCACACCTCACACACAGAACCAACAGAGGTGAACCCATCCTAGTGGAAACCAAGGTATGTGTTGGCCTAAGAATACTAGCAACAGGTACCTTCCAGAGACCAACTGGTGATATGATGGGGATATCACAGGCATCAGCATCCAGGGTACTGCACCAGTTCCTGGATGCCATGTCAGCACATGTCGGTGATCATGTACATTTCCCCAATTCCCGTGAGGTATTGGCCAGCAATATGCATCTCTTCCAGCAAATAGCGGAATACCCTGAGGTAGTGGGTGCAATAGACTGCACGCATATACATCAAAGCACCAGCCGGTGAGCGGAGTAGGGCCTACATTAACCACAAGGGCTTCCCCTCCATCAACTGCCAGGTCATGTGTGATGCCCAGGGCATAATAATGAATGTGTGTGCTGGCTGCCCTGGAAGCTACCATGATTCACATATCTGGCATCTGACGCGGCTGTACCAGACATTTGCCAATGGGGACATCCCACATGGTCACTTAGTGGGGGATGCTGGCTACGCACTGGAGCCATGGCTGATGACACCCATCAGAAATGCACACACACCTGAACAAGAACGCCATAATGAGGCACATGCACAAACACAAAATGTAATCGAGCATATGTTTGGGCTGCTCAAGTCACGGTTCCGGTGCCTGGACACATCTGGTGGAGCCTTGCAGTACTCACCAACTACATGTACCCAAATTGTCATGGCATGTGCTATGCTACATAATAATATTCTGCGAAAACAGCTGCAGCAGGACCAGCATAGGGCTGGGCCAAACAGCCCCCCACCATTGCCAAGCCAATCACAGGCAGAGCGTGACTCAGAGGAGGAACAACCTGAGCCTGCCCCAGTAGGCAGAAGGAGGCGTGCCCAGTATGCCTTGGCCTTAGCAAAGCAGCAATGCATAGCACATACACTGGCTCAGTAGGAACCCTGGAAATGATACCTCTCTCTGACTCACACATATAGTAAAAGGGATGCCTAAGTTGACACAACCTGCTTTCAAACATATACAGGGAGTGTAGTATGTGCATCCAACATAGACAGCCCTGCAGCACCACCTGAGGCATGATTGCCATGTGTTAAGCAATGTAACACCATGTAGTATATGTAAACTTGATGACCCTGACTAATATCCTACCCTCACCAAGCACAATGCCACAATATGAAGATGACATGATCAATTACAATAATTGGCTTAAGTATTGCTGTTAGTCAAAGGGGATCCAATGCGTGCCAGCCTGGGATGACATGCTAAGCAAGCCACGATGCTCCACTTGCTAGGGATGGTGTGCACCTATCAGTCCTGGCCTTTTGGATACTGGCAAAGGTTGTTGTCACCCCCACCATGCCTTGAATAGGTAAGGCACAAAACACAAACCCACCTCCATAGGTATCACAAGGGATAAGAACCTAGACGTAATGCTACCCAATGCCAGAAGTCTAAACTGCAAGATGCATGCAGTCTAAACTCCCCTCAGCATGGAGAATGTTGATATCTGTTCTGTAACAGAAAACTGGGTCAAGGCTCACAAGAGCACCCTAACACTACCAGGACACACCTCATACCATGCTTTACAGCCCCAAAACATGGAACAAACTACAAAAAGAGGGTGACTAGCAATAAATGTCAAGGATAACCATACCCCCATGTTGGTACCACAACAAGAAGCAGCATGGACTATCCATGGTCAAGTAACAGTGGCTAAAACTGCCTCCCAGTTTGTAGCCTGCTACAGACTACCCCCCTTAATGCCAGGAACTGCACTTGGCCTACGTTGGAACACATGTAAATATCAAGCTCTCCAACCAACATTATATTGGATGACTGAAAATACTCAAACATAGACTGGGAGCATTATTCCAGCTCCAACACCCTAGGCCAAAGGTTCCTAGAATCCATAAACCAAAATGCTCAGGAACAACGTACCACTCCCACAAGAGGGGTAAGCATACTGGATGTGATAATCAGCAACATGGGTACTCTATGGCCAGATGAGAAGTGTATCCCTCACTGGTAAGATCAGACCATAGAGTAATCAAACTGGATATTCACATCCTGACCACAGTCCCTGGCTAGAAAACCACAGTGAAAAACATGTGTAAAGGAAATGTTGCACTCCTCCAAACTGATGTGGAATCCATTAAAGGCCCTGTGCCTGTGGAAAATATGGGCCACACCCCAGAACCCTTTATGAATGCATTCTATGAACACTGTCAGGAATGCATGGATTATGCAATCTCAAATAAAACCAAAACCCAATTCCATACATGCAGGCATCTGGCATGGTGTACCCCAGCCATTACCAAACCATGCAAGAGAATGAGGAAGCTACTACATGATAGAGCAAACCCAAAAAGGGAAGTAATCTCTGATCAGTATTATGGCAATAAAATATGGCCACTCATAAAATCCACTAAGGCCAGCTACAACATGTTGAATCTGTGAATCTTGAGGCAATGTTACACCTGCCCCATGTACACAGACAACCCCCTCCTTCCCCCAAGAAATACAACTATATGTGAGAGATGCAACCATTTATCCAAACTGGAGGCTGAGCTCTCTCAACTCAGTACTGTCAAAACTAGTCAGGATGAGAAGGTAACCACACACACCACAAACCCAGTCTCACATAGACCTATCACAACTGCAAACCAAAGACATAAACACACAAAAACATTCCCATTGGCTCTAATTAAAAATCCACCAAATCAACAGAGGCCTCCAAAGCAGACACCCAAGCAACCACTGCCTCCAAACATAGCACATGCAACACATAATACACAAAGTCAGTGTGCCAAACAGTCACAGCCCATAAGGACAAACAACATGCCTGATACACTTGTAATAGTTGACTCCATAGTCAGACACACTGATGTCCCGCTCACCAGACTGAACATGGAAAAAGGTACAGTAAGCTGCCTGTAGGCTGCTACTATCCGCCACATAACACAAGCACGCAAGTCACTCCAATGCAAGTACAAATATGACCCAGTCATTGTCCATGCTGGTGTGAATGACCTGAGACGTACCTCCATGGACTACATGAAAAGAGACATAGAGGAGTTCTCCAATTATATAGGCCAGGCCGGTATGACTCTGACCCTGAGCAGCATCCTACCCTCACCAAGAATGATGCCACAGTACAAACACAGAATGATCAGCTTTAACAATTGGCTCAATTACTGGTGTCATTCTAAGGGGATCCAATGTCTGTCTGCTTGGGATGCCATGCTTGACAAGCCATGCTGCTTTGCCAGGGATGGCTTGCACCTGTCACCCCTGGGCGTCTGGATATTGGCAAAGGCTCTTGCCACCTCCATAGTGCCTTTTATAGGCAAGACTGAAAAGACAAACCCACCTCCCTAGAAAACATAAGTGGAAAAAACATAAGGGTAATGCTGCTCAATGCCAGAAGTCTAAACCTCAAGATGCACGCTCTCGAGGCCCTCCCCAGTATGGAGAACATTGATGTCTGTGCAGTGACGGAAACCTGCATCAAGGCTCCTGAGAGCACCCCAGCACTACCAGGTTATACATCATATCATGCCTTTCGGCCCCAAAACCTAGACCAAACCACAAAAGGAGTGGGAGTATCCATATTCAGCAAAGATACCCACATGTCCAGGTTACTGACAATGCACGAAGCATCAGAGATCATCCATGTGCAACTAACCGTAGGCAACTGCTGTACAGTTTGTAGCATGCTACAGACCACCCACTCAAACCCAGGAACCTCACTCAGCCTTCCTGAAGACACTGGAGAGTATGAATGTCTCACCAAATACCAAACAAGGTACTCACAAATTACCACATAGGTGGTAATCCATTATGTATGGAAGAAGTAATCAGGGACCTAGGGACACAACTGGACAGTAACCTCTCATGTGACACTCACATTGCCAACGTGGCTAGGAAGACCTTCTATATTGGCCATCTTATCATGAAAGGATTCACATCTACATCAAGAGAGGTAATTGTGCCCCTATACTCTTCTCTTATCAGGCCCATAATTGAGTACAACGCCCAATTTGGGATGTACCTTACCCGACACCTGCAGCAGTTAGAAAGACCTCAAAAGTACCTCACCAAGAGGATAAAGGGTCTCAAACATTTGTCATACGCTGCCTGGCTGAAGTCACCCCAGCTGTATGCAGTCACATACTGCCTACTCAGAGGCGATGTATGTCCGATGTACAAGGCCATGTCCAATACAGAATTAATGGACATGCTCCACCTCAGAAAATCCAAATCCATCAGAGCCGTGACAGCGAGAGATGTTAACCTCAATACATAAATAAATAGGGTGCTGGAGGGACAGATTCATAACCCAGAGGCTCCCTACACTCTGGAACAGAATCCCAGTCCATGTTAGGCAGAGCCCCTCACTGACTCTCTTCAACAGGAATCTTGCCAAGTGGATGGGAGATCGTAGATTTACACTGGGGGTCATCACTGTGTCACGTCCAGACAGGGGCACAGTAAAGTAAACCCTAAATGGGCATAATATTCACATAGCAAGGGGTGGTGAAAGCCACACACACTCTGGCTAGGCTTATAAATGCCCTAGGGCAGATATCCTAGTATGAACCTATGAAGATACAAATTGTACAGGACACTAAGGATAATCACAAGGCTTTCTTAACTGATGGTAGGAACCTTGTTGGGAATTCACAGATATGCTCTGAATTACTCAAACATTACAAACAATACACCAAACCCACACACATTGCCAACATCCAACCTGATGGGTTCAGTGCAAACCCCCCCCCCCCCAAAATGCCAAATATCTATCCCAGCAGAGTGCTGGCCCCCTGACATTGCAGATGCTGAGGTAACAGCCAGCATCTTCAAAGCAAAACACACAGCATCAATGGTACGCGATGGTGTCCTGGGCTGTGTCCAACATGAATTCCAAGAAGAATGGAATGCCAAATAACACTACTGTTCAATTTCAGCCTTACCACAGGATATGTACCCAAAGAGCAGTGTACAGCAACAGTGGTCCCTCTCCACAAAGGTGGTGCCTGAATGGATACTGCAAACTATCACCCTAGAATCCTGACAAGATTGGTCTGCAAAGCTATGGAAAGGATCATCATGGACCTCAGAAATAAAGATATTGGGGACCTACAGACACTGGACCCTACCCAGCTTGGCTTTCTTAAGGGCAGATACTGCCCCTTAAACATGTTTGACTCATTTGAAACCGTCATCAAGGCCATTGAGGAGGGGAATGTGGTCCACACAGTCTATCTGGACCTTGCAAAAGCCTTCCATACAATACCCCACATGTTCATTATAGATAAGCTCACCAGCTTAAATATAAAGCCCTATGTCAGTAGATGGGTTGCAAACCAGCCCAAGGACAGAACTGACATGGTCAGAAATGCTGCAGCCATGTCAGACTACAAACCAGCTACAACTGGCATCCCACAAGGCTCGGTCCTGGGACCTCCCTTGTTTGGTATATATTTCCCATAGGTACAGGCCAACATGGAAGGACTGTGTCTGAACAAGTTTGCAGAGGACTACAAACTGGCACCATATCTGACCCTCCAGCTGACACAAGCATCCTACAAAAGGGCCACATAGAAACAGACAACTGGTGCCAGAGCCATGTCATCAAGCTAATTGCAGAAAAGTGTATAGTCATCCCCTGTGGATAAACAGTAAGTGCCCACCAATTACCACAAAGGTGTTAACCCATTAAGTACTTTAGAAGTAATAAGAGACCTGGGTACACAAGTTGATAGATATCTTGCATTTGACAACCATGTGGCTATAGTGGTTACAGAAACATACCATATACCCACCTAATCATGAAGGTAGTCAGATCTAGATCAGGGGATGTCATCATGCCTCTTCAGTCATCCTTCATCAGCCTCACAATTGAGTACAATGGCCCCTGTGGGATGTACCTCAGCAGACACCTCCATCAACTGGAAAGACCCCAAAAGTACCTCACCAGGAGGATCAAAGAGCTTGAACAGATGCCATGTGTTGCTTGATTAAACAAACTGCAGCTCCACACAGTGCCATACTGCCTGCCCAGAGGCAATCTGTGCCTGATGTATAAAGCCATGTCCAAGCTGGAATCAATGAACATGCTGCACCTTGTACAATCTGAATGCCAGTGAGCTATGCACATGAGAGACCTGAACCCCAGCACTGACATACATAGGACATGCTGTAGTGATTGATCTATAACCCAGAAGCTCCCTCCACTCTTGAGTAAACTCCCAGTACAGGTTAGCCAGAGAGTCCCTCATTGACTCTCCTCAAGAGGAATCTTGATGAGTGGATGGGAGATGGTAGGTTTACCCTGGGTATCACTGTTATGTCACAGGTAGACAGAGGCACAGTGTACTAACCTTGAAATATGTCATGGCAAACTCCAGTTACAATGTGTGTTGAAGGACAAACACACTGTCTGACTAGCATTAGAAATGGCCTAAGGCACATCGCTAGTGTTTGTCAATGTCCACCCAAGTTGCGGAATACACTACCAATGTTAGACAAGCCTGGTTTAAGTAGTCTATATCTGAACAAAATGCAACATGGTCATATGTGCACAACTGGCCCTTAACCAGTCTGGTGTTCTCACTATGAATATTTAAAGCAGTGATAGGACTGAAACCCAGGATACTGTCTACCACAGTGAAAGTACTGAACCAGTACACTATACGATATTACAGTGTTTGGTCAGTATGAAAGGATGTTGACAACTGTATGCAAACTATCCCATGGAAACCCTGCAGGCACAGTATAATCTCTGTTGGGTTCAGACACAAAGCAGTTGGGCAGTAAGTACACAACATGACTCCCAACACACAACTATAAATGTGAAATATTGTTGAAGTTCACACACAACCACAAATGTGGTGGACTGCAGATTTCAACATATGGAAAGCTCACACTGGGCATGCTTGCACACTTTGATAAATGAGACATATGTCAGGCAACAAGCCATGGAAAGCCTGAACTGGGCATGCTCACACACTTAGGCCATGTCTCAGTTTAGCAGTTGGCCACACATATCTGGTATTTGTATGTGTTAATCCAGTAACCTCCCACAATACAGCAATCTGCCCAGTGCACACAGTTAAATGACTACAGAGACATAAGTTAAGTAGTGGATCCCTTACATATTCAAACATCTTCCACAGATACACAAGTTGTTCATAGAAACAGGGAAAGCTATGGCAATAAAGACCTGCAAATAGTTTATCAGCAACAAATATTGTACATCTGAAAATTAAACATATGGGTGTAGAGGTCAATACTAAGCTGTTTGCCCTAGGGAATACAAGCTTAGCCAGAGTGTGCTTGGCATCTGCCTCCCCAGTACAGTAGGCTACTGTGCCTCTGTAAAGTAGGTCACAGAAGGCACCGCTTAAGGCTAGTGTGCTGTGCCTCCATCAAGCAGGGACACAGTGGAGATCCCAGAGGTTGAATTTGCAATGTCACATCCATGTGGCTGGTGTTTGCTGGAAGAGGGTTGGTGAGGACTTATAACAGTAATTGAGCATCAATTACAGACTGAGGGAAGCCTTATCTGCAGTGTCTGGACAATTTCACTGTCAACACTTTGACGTGATGATTTTGAGGGATTGAAGTGTCGTGCCAATACTGTTCAGAGATGTCCTCCCTCTGTGGGATATTGCTCTGTAATGTATTAGCTCCCTCCTTCTGTTGTACAGCTTATATATGGCTGGTGTACACCAGACAGGTCTCCTGTTGTGGAGGAGTCTTGGGTTTATTTGGGATAGCATGATCAATGCAAACCTTCCAGATGCTCATAGAATGCAATTGTCAAGGATTATGCAGAGTGGCCTGTATAATCCCCCAGCATGGGTCCTTTGAAGTCTTCCACCCCAGTCTTTACAAGTGCAAAGTCTGCTTTTGATAAATACTTTGTTTGCAGTGACTTCCTTGCCTGGGGGTGGGGATGGGATATGGATTCCAGGGAATGTTGGGTATGGTCAGATATTAACAATGGTGGTCTACCTCTGGTGTGGAACATAGAGTCCCCATGTTGCAGATGGTCAGGTCCAATATGTATTCCCCCTTGTGGCTGTGGTGAGTGGTCCTTCCATAGCACATGGATTCACAAATTGTAGTGGCTGTAGGGTGATGTTGTTGAGGCCTGAGTAGTTCCCCCACACAATATACCTGTAGCTGATGTTAACCACTGTAATGGTGTATGTGAACACCTACATATCCTACACTGTTCCCAGAGAAGAAAAGTGTGTGTCCTGGATATGGTAGCAGTGGTCTGAACTGGTTTTGTTGTGTGTTACAGGTCCTGTGGTCACGAAGCATGGTATAAAACATAACCTGGCAGTGCTGATGTGCATATCTGACCCTGAAGTATGCAGCTGTTAATGCATATATATGCTATCCCCCTAACTGACAGACAGTAATAGATGTACATTCCTCTTTATAAATAATGATGTCAGCACCCTATAAATACTGCAGGAGAAGAACAGCTACCCAATAATTCGAATAGGGCACTCCGCAAATGCGTTTCTCTCAAGTGTCATAATATAGTTAAGTAGGAGTTTGAATCCTGCAAGTGCTGAGTGGGTGAGGGGGGTTAGTGTGTGTGCAATTCTGTGTGAAAGAAATGTCCCTTTTGGCAACTAGAAGAACACACTACAGGATGCACATTCCCCTTTCTAAACACTGATGATGTCAGCACCCTATAAGTATAGCAGGAGAAGAAGAGCCTCCCAGTAATGCGAATGGCAAATTCCGCTAATGCAACTCTCTCAAGTGTCATAACATAAGTAAGTAGGGGTTTAAATCCTGCAAATGCTCAGTGCGTGTGATTGGGAGAGGGGGGTTAGTGTGTGTGCAATTTTGTGTGAAAGAAATGTCCCTTTTGGCAACTAGAAGAACACACTACATGATGCACATTCCTCTTTATAAACACTGATGATGTCAGCACCCTATAAGTATAGCAGAAGAAGATAACCCTCCCAGTAATGCGAATAGCGCTCTCCACTAATGTGTCTCTCTCAAGTGTCATAAAATAGTTAGGTAGGGGTTTGAATCCTGCAAATGCTGAGTGTGTATGATTGGGTGAAAGGGATTAGTATGTGTACATTTCTGTGTGAAAAAAATATCCCTTTTGATAACTAGAAGAATACACTACATGATGCACATTCCTCTTTCTAAACACTGATGATGTCAGCACCCTATAAGTATAGCAGGAGAAGAAGAGCCTTCCAGTAATGAGAATGGTGCACTCCACTAACGCGACTCTTTCACGTGTCGTAACATAAGTAGGTAGGGGTTTGAATCCTGCAAATGCTCAGTGTGTGTGATTGGGAGAGGGGTGTTAGTGTGTGTGTAATCTTGTGCGAAAGAAATGTCCCTTTTGACAACTAGAAGAACACACTACATGATGCACATTCCTCTTTCTAAACACTGATGATGTCAGCACCCTATAAGTATAGCAGGAGACAAGAAACCTCCCAGTAATGCGAATGGCACGCTCTGCTGATGTGTCGCTCTCAAGTGTCGTAACATAATTAAGTAGGGGTTTGAATCCTTCAAATGCTCAGTGTTTGTGTGAGGGGGGTTAGTATTGTGCAATTCTGTGTGAAAAAAACTGTCCCTTTTGACAACTAGAAGAATACACTACATGATGCACATTCCCCTTTCTAAACACTGATGATGTCAGCACCCTATAAGTATAGCAGGAGAAGGGAAACCTCCCACTAAAGCAAATAGCGCACTCTGCTAATGTGTCTCTTTCAAGTCTCGTAACATAGCTAGGTAAGGGTTTGAATCTTACAAATGCCATGTGTGTTTTTGTCACACAGTTTGTCCATGTGTGTGGGGTGTTGCTCTTAATATTGTATGACATAGATTATATCAGTAATGTCAATGCACACATGAGGTATGTGTGTGCCACATAGACATATGTACCTGTGACCTTAAATAGTTCCCATTTCTGAAGCCTGCCTCATGTGGATACATGGAATTTGCATTACACAACTTTATGACTGTGGTTTTATGTGCAGGGGCTGCATTTGGTATGTGAATATACAGTGAGAGTACTCTATGGTGTCATCTTACCAGTGAGGGATACACTTCTGGTCTGGAGCATATAGTCCACATGTTGGTGATGATCAGGTGCAGCATGTTTTCCCCTCTTGTGGGAGTGGTAACAAGTTGTTCCATAGCAATTGAGTGTATGGATTATAGGAACCTTACACCTAGGGTGTTGGAGCTACAGTAATGCTCCCAGTCTATGTGTGGGTAAATGAAGCTGCCCAATATATTGTTGTTTGGAGACACCTGCAGATATTCATGTATTCTTAAGTAGGCCAAGTGGATTACCTGGGTTTAGGAGGGTGGTCCATAGCAGGCTATGAACTGGAAGTCAGTTTAACCCACTGTTAGTTGCATGTGGATAGTCTGTGATGCGTCACACTGTGGCACCAACCTGGGGGTGTGGGTATAGGTACATAGGTTCATAGGTTCATACTAGGCTATCTGCCCTAGGGTATTTATAAGCCAAGCCAGAGTGTGTTTGGCTTTTGCCATCCATTTTAGATTAATGTTGCTATGCCCTTTTCTGAGATTAGTATACTGTGCCTCTGTCTAACATTGACACAGAAGTGATACCCGGGGTACACCTATGATCCCCCATCCACTCATCATGATTACTCTTGAAGAGAGTCAATGAGGGACTCTGCCTAACCTGGACTGGGATTTTATTCCAGAGTGAAGGGAGCCTCTGGGTTATGAATCTGTCCCTCCAGCATGTCCTATTGATGTCAGTGCTGAGGTTCAAGTCTCTCGAGTGCAAAGCTCAATGGGAGTTTGATTTTCTGAGGTGCAGCATGTCCATTACTTCCGGGTTAGACATGGCATTATACATCTGGCACAGATCGCCTCTGAGCAGGTGGTACGCCACTGAGTATGAAGTTATGTTAACTGGGCAGCATATGGCATCTGTTTGAGCCCTTTGATCCTCTTGGTGAGGTACTTTTGTGGTCTTTCCAGTTGCTGCAGGTGTCTGGTAAGGTAAATCCCAAAAGGGGCATTGTACTCAATTATGGTCCTGATGAGGGATGAGTAAAGAGGCACGATGAACTCCCCTGATCTAGATGTGAATCCTGTCATGATTAGGTGGGTTATATAAAATGTTTTTCTAACCACTTTGGCCACGTGGTCATCAAATGAGAGATTGCTATCAACTTCCAGCCCCATGTCCCTAATTATTTCTTCCATACGTAATGGATTACCACCTATGTGGTCATTTGTGGCCACTTTGTTTTTGCCAAAGGGGATGACTATACACTTTGTGGCAATTAGCTTGAGGCCATGGCTCTGGCACCAGTTGTCTGTTTCTATGAGGCCCTATTGGAGGATGGTTGTGTTGGCTGGATAGTCAATTATAGCACCCAGTTTGCGGTCATCCATAAACTTGGTCAGCCACAGTCCTTCCGTGTTGGCCTGTACCTCCGAGACATATATACCGAACAGGAGAGGTCCCAGGACTGAGCCTTGTGGGACACCACTTCTAACTGGTTTGGAGTCTGACATGGCTCCAGCAATTCTAACCATGTGGGTTCTGTCCTTGAGCCAGTTTGCAACCTATCTAGTGACATAGGGGTGTATATTTAAGCTGATGAGCTTATCTATAATGCCCGAGTGGGGTATTGTATCGCAGGCTTTTACGAGGTCCAGGTAGGCTGTGTGGACCACCTTCCCCTTGTCAATGGCCTTGGTGACTGTTTCAAAGAAATCAACCAGGTGTAAGAGGCAGGATCTGCCCCTAAAGTCACACTGGGTAGGATCCAGTGTCTGTAGGTCCACAATATCTTGATGTATGAGGTCCATGATGATCCTATCCATAGCTTTGCAGACCAAGCTAGTCAGGCTTATGGGGCGATAGTTTCCAGGATCTGTTGAGGCACCACCTTTGTGGAGAGGGACCACTGTTGCTGTATGCCACTCTTTGGGTACATAACCTGTGGTAAGGCTGAGATTGAACAGTAGTTTTATGTTAGGGTTTAGCTCATCTTGGAGTTCATGTAGGATGCAGCCTGGGACATCATCTGGTCCCATTAATGCTGTGTTATTTGCTTTGGAGAGGGCGGATCTTACCTGAGCATCTGAGATGTCAGGGGGGCAGCACTCTGCTTGGATAGATATTTGCCCTTCTGGTGGGGAGGTGGGGAGAAGTTTGCGCTGAACCTGTCAGCTAGGATGTTGGCAATGTCTGTGGGTTCGGTGTAGTTTTATGTCATTTTGGACTAATTCTGAGAATATCTGGGAATTCCCACCCAGGTTCCTAACATAAGTACAGAAAGCCTTGTGATTATCCTTAGTGTCCTGTGCATTTCATCTCTCGAAGCTGTCCTTAGACGATTTTATGAGTGCCCGTAGTATTTTGCTAACACTGAACAGAAATGCCTCCCCTTTTTGGGATTTTCCTCTATCATGTAGTAGCTTCCTCCTTGTATTGTATAGTTTGGTTATGGCTGTGGTCCAACAGACAGGATATCTGCCTTTGTAGGATTGGGTCTTGTTTTTTTTGGGATTGCATGATCCATGCATTCCTGAAGGTGTTCATAGAATGCGTTTATAAAGGATTCTGTGGTCTGGCCCATATTTTCCACAGACCCAGGGGCTTTGAAGGATTCCACCTCAGTTTTGAGGGGTGTGGAATTTTCTGTAGAGAAGTTTTACACTGTGGTTTTGTGGGCAGGGGGTGGGGTTGGGATATGAATATCCAGGGAGATTAGTTTATGGTCTGATCTTACCAGTGAGGTGTACACTTCTGGTCTGAAGCGTAGAGTCCCCATGTTGGAGATGAACAGGTCCTGTATGTTTCCCCTTCTTGTTGGGAGTGGTAACATGTTGTTCCATAGCATTTGAGTGTATAAATGCTAGGAACCTTTGAGCTAGGGTGTTGGAGCTAGAGTAATGCTCCCAGTCTATGTTTGGGTAGTTGCAGTCCACGAATATAATGGTGTTTGGATAGACCTTCATATTTCCAGTGTTCTCAGGAAGGCCAAGTGGGGTTCCTGGGTTTGGGAGGGTGGTGTGTGCCAGGCTATGAAGTGGAAGGCAGTTTTACCCACTGTTAGTTGCACATGGATAGTCTCTGATGCTTCGTGCTGTGCCACCAACCTGGAGGTGTGTGTATCTTTGATGAATATTGATACTCCCCCTCCTGTTCTGGTTCGGTGCATGTTTTGGGGCCAACAAGCATGGTATGAGGTATAACCTGGCAGTGCTGGGGTGCTCTTGGGAGCCTTAAACCAGGATTCTGTTACTGCACAGATATTTATGTTCTCCATGCTAAGGACAGTTCCTAGTGCATGCATCTTGAGGTTTACACTACTGGCGTTGAGTAGCATTACTATTAGTTTCCTATCCCTTGTGATACCTATGGAGGTGGGTTTGTCTTTTGAGCCTTGCCTAAAAAAGGCACTATGGGGGTAGCAAGAGCCTTTGCCAATATCTGAAAGCCCATGGGTGACAGGTGCAAGCCGTCCATAGCAAAGCATCGTGGCTTGTCGAGCATGTCATCCCAGGCTGACAGGCATTGGATCCCCTTTGAATAACACCGACACTTAAGCCAATTGTTGAAATTGATCATCTTGTCTTCATATTGTGGCATCATTCTTGGTGAGGGCAAGATGCTACTCAAGGTCAGGGTCATACCAGCCTGGGCCACATGCTCAGAGAGCTCCTCTATGTCTCTTATCATGTAGTCCAGGGAGGTACGTCTCAGGTCATTCACACTGGCATGGACAATGACTGAGTCATATTTGTACATGCCTTGGAGTGACCTGTGTGCTTGTGTTATGTGGCGGATCATAGCACCCGACAGGCATCTCACCATGACCTTCTCCTTGTTCAGCCTGATGAGCGGGACTTCAGTGTGCCTGACGATAGAGGCATCTATTACAAGTGTATCAGGTGTGTTGTTTAGCCTTAAGGGGTGTGACTGTTCGGCACACTGGATTTGTGAGCTATGTGTTGCACGTGTTCTGTTCTGGGGTAGCAGTTGCTTGTGTGTCTGTATTGGAGGTGTCTGCTGCTTAGGCAGAAGTTTATTTAGCAACTCTGAGTATGTTTTCATGTGTTTATGTGTTTGGATTGCTGTCGTGGTAGGTCTGTGTGCGACTGAACTTGTAGTGACCGTGGTTTCCCTCTCCTCCTGACATGTTTCACCAGTACTGAGTTGAGAGAGCTTAGCTTCCAGTTTGGCTATATGGTTGCATCTCTCGCATGTGTTGGAATTTGTTGGGAGGAGGAGGAGAGGGTTGTCTGTGTACATGAGGCAGTTGTAACATTGCCTCAAGATTCCCAGATTCACAATCTGGACTGGAGAGGAGATTGACAACTGACCTTTGGACATGCTAGAATAGTATTGTGAATTCCTTTATAGTTAACAACAAAAAGGGCCAATGGGGAACAAGGTACTCAAGGTGAGTTTGTGAGGGTGTAGTGCTTTTAATTTGTTAGTGCTGGCATATATAAATGCTTTAGTGAGCAAGTGCCAGGTAACTCAAATGCAATGTGTTACAGGTAACTTAAATGCAAAAATGACAAACAGTAACTTTCTGTCAAGTGAAACAAGGAAATAAATAGAGTAAGCAATGCAGATGTCACTAGGGATCCACAGAGGCACTACATTCAGCAGGCCTGGATCTAGTCTATGCTACAGCAAACAAGGTGTACCAATTTCAGTAAGAAACAGTTCAAATATGCAGGCACTATAAGCCTTTAGCCAGAAATTCCCAGCTCAGAGGGGCAGAGTTCAGCCTCTCCTCCCACAAGAGTGCAGACCATGAACCTTTGTAATGTAAAATAACTGGCCTGAAGCCCAAGTGCTTAAACCAGAACTAATACACATTTAGAATAACAGACACTGAGCCCTCAATCAGCAGTTACCAACTTAGTAGGATGTATGCTACCTGTCCTGCCACCACAGTATCCTTGACATTTAATGAGACTTACCCTCCTGTCATAGTTAGTTCTGTGTTTTGGGGCTGTCAAGCATGGTATGAGGTGTAACCTGGTAGTGCTAGGGTGCTCTTGGGAGTCTTGAACCTGTTGTCTATTACTGCACAGATATCAACATTCTCCATGCAGAGTAGAGTTTGGACTGCATGCATCTTGCGGTTTACATGTCCATCATTGAGTATCATTACTTCCATTTTCTTATCCCCTGTGCTACCTATGTAGGTGGCCTTCTGTTTACAGCCTTACCACCAGAATGCAAACATGTGCAGACATTACACTATGGTAATTAATAGGGGTGTACCAAACAATACAATGACAATCATACTGTTAATGCATCAGGCATGCTGGGATATACCCACAATGATATCATTAAACTGTACTGTTGACAACATGATAATATTACTACACTTCTATGTAGTCACCCTGTGCATCAGCACCATGTTAACCTGCTCCTGCATCAATGTTACAGATTGCAGGAGGTGGCACAGTTTCATCATATGCACAGGGTGTGCACTTGGTATGCCTGAGTCTGCCACTGATACAACCAATCGACATGTATGTGTGTGTGTGTGTGTGTGTTAGTGAGGGACAACAGTACAAGATGGGGCAATGTTGATGCAGTGTGTGCGTGTATGTGTTAGCCTTAGGTGTTAGCATTATGCATGTGTATATGCATGCACACAGTTCCACCTCGTGGGTGCCATATACAGGTGTTTGTGGACAGCCACAGACTGTACCTGCCAGGTCATACAGATCACTGTCTCTGGCCACGGACACGGTACCTGTGCCTGGCAGGGGTGCTACGGACAGTATCAGGTACTAAGCCGGACTGGGTACTGTCATCAGAAGCAGTTGGTTTATGACTGGAGACATGTCCCTGCTGGGACTGTCCAGAGCCATGTGCATGTGGTATCCTAGGGCAGTCTGATGACAGCACAGACCCAGCATTGCTGGGGCTGGTACTGGCACTATGGGAGTGGCTGCGGGTTTGTTGTCATCCACAACGACTGCCAGCTGCTGCTGTTGCTGGCATATGTCCACGTCGATGCCTCAACCGTCCTGCATTGCCCTGGCTCATGGACATGTAGTTGTGGAACAGATCTAATGTGTCCCCCCAACGTCTGTCAATGACCTCAGTGAAATTACGGATGGCAGCCGCAACGTCATGCATAGTGTCATTCATAGCAGTGCGATGTGCTCTCAGCTCCCTCAGACCCTGTCTGGTGTACCATTCCATACGTGACTGTGCCTGCATTACAGCCCAGAACATAGCTGAGGTTGAAAGACCTCTGTGGGCACGTCTGACAGGGGCAGTACAACCACGGATGCTCCCACGAGAACCCCTGGACATCTGCCTGTGTGGTACCATGTCAGGACTCTAGCCATGGCTGCTGTGAGGGGATGCATGTGCCACTGATACCACATTACCCTGGTCAATAACCACTGTATACTGTCCATCACCTAGGGACATTGGTGACAATGGATGTATTGGCAGGATGACTGTGCGCATTGATGGGGTTGACAGCTGTGTACTGTCGATTGGCTGACCAACAATGGACCCTGGCACACCTCCCTGTGCCATTACACAGGTATCATCATTATCACTATCCCCAGCAGTGGATTCAGGTTCCCTGCTGCACACCACCAGAGCAACACCAGAACCTGTGAGAGGAAGACAGGAAACACAGTTTACAATGTGTACACAATGTTACCACAGATGCACACGGGCACACATGCACACATGCACACATGCGTACATGCACACATGCGCACATGGGCACATGCACACATGCACACATGCACACATGCACACATGCGCACATGGGCACATGGGCACATGCACACATGCACACATGCACACATGGGCTCAAGCACACATGCACACATGCACACATGGGCACATGCAAACATGGGCACATGCACACATGCCCACATGCACACATGCACACTCCTCAGTACATGAGATACAAACACACAGACACAAACACACCTGCAATCAAACACATAGCAATACTGTTTGAGGGTATTATTACTATTATTATCATTAGTATTAAAGGTATTGTTATTACACACTCACCAGCATGGATTGGCTGCCTTGCTGTTACACCAGAGGGACCTGCACAAATAAGACATTTATTGTCAGTGGGCACAACTGTGCCATTGATACTGTGAGTATGATACAGTTCAGTAGTACAACAGTTGGCTTTCACAGGTCTACTGCTGATATTGAGAATATCACTCTTGCACAATAATTACCAGGATAACAGCTACAAACACAGTACACACCTCACACATGCATAAACTACCAGTGTAGAGAACAGTCAACTATAGATATGGCATGTTACCTGCACGCTCCAAGTCCACATGCTGGGTGGCTCCAGCCGCCATCATTACACATGTGTGCAGATGTTGTTGCTGGGCTCAAGCCACAACACTTAGGAGGAGCCCCTCCAGTCTGGTGAGGGGGGGTGTATAGCTGCCCCACCACCTGTGGCAAGCTGTTGCCTGTGGATATCAGACGCATGCTGACGGACATTTCTAATTAAATCACTGCAGTGATGGCGTACCTGCTCATATGTCTGGTTATGCATGCCTATGTCATTTACCCGACGGACAAGGTCTTGCCACAGTGCAGCCCTCTCCTGCTGGTTCTGGCTGGTGCTAGAAAAGAGTGTGGCAAAATCCCGCACCAGGCTCTGGTGTATCTCCTCTTCCTCTGCAGAAGAGTACGTGGGGTTGCACTGGTGCACCATCACCCTGGAAGGAAAAGAAAAATATGTGAGCAAGTGATATGGCACACATAATACTCTACTGAAGTGATATAACTGAACTGCCATATATAGCATCTGTCTGTCTATTGGGGGATACACATTTAAATGACCACATATCAGTGCTCAGCCAACAACTGTGTGACAGTGCCTTGCACACTCCATACAACAAACTAGTATACTCCAGCAGTTGGCACACTGTTTGAGGTCCAATGCACAACCTCACACTGGGGGTTTGTATCAAGGTAATGTATGGGGAACATTGTCAACCCGTGCAATGCATGCAATGCACAGTACAAATTTCACTGGTAATGCACCCTAGTCTTTGTTGCCATAACCCTACCTACACCGCAGTCAACTACAGGGAACCACAGCACAACATATGGCAATATAGTATGTTTGAATCCCAATACCTGACACAACTTTCTCTGGCCTCACACCAAGGACACACACTACCATGACAGACACAAAGTCATGCTGAGCGATCACACCATTACAGACCTTGCACACAGTCAGTGGCACACTCATTCCACCTCACATAGTTGGTATTGCAATGAGTACATGTGTGTGTGCATTGTGTCATAGGTAGGTAGTATGCTATTGGCTCTGGGCCTACAGCAGCATACTGTTATGCTACCCTGCCCCTTGGGACACATGTAATGTGATTGTACTTGCTCCTGTCAAACAGTTACACAGGGTGACTCATATGACATATTACCTATCTGCATAACATTCAACAGGGGTATGTCTGACATCTACTAATGGGGAGCCTTGCTTCTTAATGCTGGGTGGTTTACTCCAGGGTATGGCTTATTTGTGGGTAGGAACCTGTACCTCCACCATGTGCTCTTTACTGAGGTGCCAAGGATGACAGACATAGGTCATTTAGGCTGGGGATATTGTGAGGTGTTACCATGGTTGTTGGACAACTGTTATGGGTGTGACTTAACTATGTATATCCAGCAGTGGTAACCTCTGTGTAGGTAGCACTCTATCTGTGGTTTTGTCAGTCACTCTGCATAGGTAATGTGTTTGAGGGCATTATCACTGTTTGTTAGGTATGACTTTGTCCTACTCCCTTTCTGTAGTTGTCATGGGAGGTACATACCGTGTAGGACATTGGGAGGTGTAGAGGGGTACAGTGACCTACATTTCCCTAGCTGACACACCATTTCTGCTGACACGTACCATGTACAGGTATTACAAGACTAGTGTGCCACTGTGAATATCAAAGGGGAGGCTATTGTACACTTGTTTCCCACGTTCCCTCCTGACACATCCAGTAGTAGGCGGGCAACCACATATGTGGTGGTTAGTGGTGTAAGTGTTTTGGAATGGGGTATGGTACTCCAGTATCCACACTGGTGTTCAGTCCATGCCTTTGTCACCAGGCACCTGTTGCAATACATCTGCACACATGTGCCTCTCTCAGTATATATATATATATATATATATATATATATATATATATATATATATATATATATATATATATATATATATATATATATAGAGAGAGAGAGAGAGAGAGAGAGAGAGAGAGAGAGAGAGAGAGAGAGAGAGAGATTCATATACATACATATCTGTAGACATTCATATCTGTTTGTATATGTGTATGTATCTATATATGTATATGTCTATTACATATATATGTATATACATATTCTATCTATCTATATATGTCTATCTATTTATATATCCCTCTCTATCTATGTATACATATATGCATATTATATATATCTATATATATATATATATATATATATATACATACATATATAAATATACATACATATAATATATATATATATATATATATATATATATATATATATATATATATATATATATATATATATATATATATATATATACCTTTTATTTACACATACGAATACACACACTAACATACTGCTAAACATCCATTACTGTACAACCTACATTGTACGTTGCACTACAACCTACATTGATATGTGCACATAGCAACCTTCACATACATATGTATGTCCAGCCTACACTAACAGTTGCAGTATGTCCCCTGCCCTATGCACATCTTCATATATATATATATATATATATATATATATATATATATATATATAGATACAGACTGCTAACACATATGGAGGGTTCACAGTATGTAGACTATTAGATTATTAATTTACATTACCTTTGTTTGTCACTGCTGTTTGTGATGGCTTGCTGCTTGGTGGCCTGCTGCTGGTTAGCTTGCTGGTTTTTATTGTTTTTTATTTGTTGGCTCTCTCTGTGCCTCTTTTTCTCTTTTTCTGTTTTTCTGTTTTTTTTTTTCTTTCTCTCTCTCTCTCTCTCTCTCTGTGTCTCCCTCCGGATGTTGCAATGAAAGTATTGCATGTGTGGACTGGGAGTACAGGCTGCTTTTGTAGGTATATGCACATGTGCATGTGATGGCC
This sequence comes from Protopterus annectens, assembly GCF_019279795.1. Taxonomy (NCBI): domain Eukaryota; kingdom Metazoa; phylum Chordata; order Ceratodontiformes; family Protopteridae; genus Protopterus; species Protopterus annectens. The sequence goes on along the minus strand of NC_056733.1, from coordinate 805,742,424 downwards.
TCTGCACCAATTGTTAGCCATCATTTACTAATTGCATGCAGCCTGCTGTGTGGTAATTGCAGTTCTCACTGTGATTTCAAGACAGTGCTATGCAATGTTAGGTTAGGTAGGCATAGCCCTTTCAGATTTTCAAGGTGGTGACCATGCTGGTATGCTGTGGACACTGTTCTGTGAGTGTTAAGGATGGTATGTCTCTCATATTTCAGGCTGTGTTGTAGGCACTGGAATGCATGTTGTACTGAAACCTGACTATTGCTTCCTCCAGTTTATTCTTCTCAGTGTATATGTTAACTGACACCTAATAATACTAATACTGTTTAAATGGGAGTATGTGCTTTCCTGTGGGACTTGTGGAGTAACTGGTATACAGCAGTGGCTCTTGCAATTTGTTGCTATGGCTTCACTATTTGGCCTTTACATTCACTCCTTGAATGCCTGCTAGGTGTCTTTACTGGAATGTGTTGCTATGGCTTTCCTATTTTCCATTTACATTCTCTCCTTGTAATGCTTGCTATATTTCTTTCAGCAGCAATTCCTTATATGTTTGTTGTGGTTTGGTGGTACTGCATGCAGTCTGGTCTGGCCAAGGTGTGGGGCTTGACACCTACAAGGGTATTTTATTTTGCTGCTGAGCAGTAGTGGGGCCTTATACTTTGTACTAACAGTTATGGATAGCAGGCACATGCAGGCTTGTAAACTGCTATATTGTCCTTATTTTATTAGTTGGGTACATCCTTTGATATTTGTGGGTTGTACACCTACATGTGGGTGTGCTTGTGGAAGCTATTCTACAGCTATTCACAGAGTGTGTGACAGCAGACAGAATGATATGCCTGTGAGTTTGTGACACTTGCAGGCCTCAGATACTCTCAGGTGTATCTTTTATCAGCCTCAGGGAATGGTACATGTCAGTGGGATACACCCGTGATATATTTCAGATATTCTGCAGTTGTGACTGTGGGGTATTTTGAGCATATGTATTACTACACCATTTCTGACATGCAAGTAGTGCATACTTTCAGTAATTGACAGTTACCATTACGTGGGATAAAACACCTTTCTGCCTACTGTTAGCACATTTCACAGGGAGTCAGTGGGGCACAGTTAACATTTGTTTTCATATCAGGGACATCCCTGTAAATCAGTCACAGTTGCGAGGTCTGGCCTCTTACCTATTCAAATATGGCAGTGTTTGTCCTGCTCTGATAGTGTGTGTGGTTTGCAAGGTGCTACTGTCACATTATTACCTACTAGCTACCGACTAGCATGGCTGTTTCTCTTCTCACACTAATGTTATACAAATCCACAAGAATTGCCAGTAAAGATACAAGAAATGCTTTGTGTAATAGCCTTCCTATATTCCCTTTACATTCAGTCCTACTATTTCATGATATATTGCTTTCAGCACAAAGTTTTTGTATATCAGTCATGGCTTAGTGGTAAGTCATGCAGACTAGTGTTTCCAAGGTCCTCGGTTCGAGACTGACAGACAAATTTTATTTTGCTGCTGAGCAGACTACAGGCCTTGTCATTCAGAGTGACTAAGGCACTTTTAAGCAGTTGTAAGTGGGTTAGCGCTAGTTTGCGCGGAACTCACGCATGCACACTGTCACTTAGCTTTGCGCACACACGCTTAGCTAAGCACACACAAGCGCACACCCGATTACAACTGCTTAAAAGTGCTTACTCTCATGCACACCCACGCTAATTTCTGTAAAAGAAAAGAAAATGGGGAGATATGAAAGTGGTGAAAAAGGGGGCACAAAGAGGGTAGGACAGTAGGAAAACAAGCTCGGGATTTGCAGGAAGAATGTAGGAACAGCCCATAGCTGTCCATTTCTTTATCAGCAACAGCTGTGCATATGTCTGTAATTTGGTGTGAAATTTGAAACCTTCCACCCCTGAGAGAGGGGTGAGGACAACAAAATATGTTGTACAGCCAATTGTAATTACCAGTTCACATGTCCAACAGACATGTCTGCAAAATGGGCAGCTATGTATGGGGCGTAATTTTTTTGCGGGAACAGAGTGCCCTTTTTTTATTATTTTTTTCAGGTGAGAGTGGAATGTGAGGTTTAGGAAGTAGGTAAATTTGGTGAGGTAGGTAGGGGAGGTTAACAGACAAGACAAACAAGATGCATACAGGGGCGGAGTATGACACATGTGGGGGGAAACACAATTGACGGTTACGGATGTTTGGATATCGCGAGCCTATGAGCCCACAGATGGCAACAGTGGAACTGAGATCCCCACCCATGGGCAGTTGCCACTGTGCCTTCACAGCCCAGGATGGGGCTGTGCTGGGGGCTGTGTAGGACAGGCAGCAGGCACACCCACCACCCGAGCCTCAAGCTGGCGTAGGGGTTCAAGCACAGAATGCCTGATCTCGCTACGCACCACAGACTGGACACTTTGGAGGGTGAGTGGACGGTCTCCTCCAGCCACGCTTGCAGAGGGGGGACGAGCCCCATCCCCTGCAGCGCTTCCACCCGAAGGTGGCACAGGGCCACCGGAGGAGGTTCCGGCCTGGGCACTAGTACCAGGTGCACTCGCCAGCTGAGGTGGGAGAGGTGGGTCTTCTGGAACCCGCCTTCCCTGTTGTTCTATGTTTAGCAATATTTTATGACATTTTGGGTTAGTAACAAACAATACCATTCAAAATTAGTTGTAACAGCATGCATCAGTATTCCCATTAACCAAACACCCATGAATTCCAAACATTGCACAGCAAGCATAACACATGCATATTTTGAACAACAGTACACAATCCAACAGCATTCAGGGTTGATTGATGGCAACAGGCCATCAGGTTTGGATATGTGAACAGGGCACATGCAGCAACGTACGTGCAAATATGTTTGAACCAACAGGAAAAATGTCCATAGGAATTAATTGTGAATACACATACGCAGTTTGTTGTGGAATGGTATTATTTGTGAATATAGGGTAGGTGAAGAAATATTTCATTAACAACTTCAACTACCTATACATATGCTGTACATCTCTAGTAGCTGCAGATATATATACCATACAGGTCTTAGTACAGTTTCCTATATGTAACCTTAGGAATGTTGGTGATGGGGCTGTTACTGCTACATTAATATACATTGCATTTTTATTTATACACGTTCATATCTGGCTGTATTCAGGTACAGCATCCTGCTACATTTGATTTATATGGCTCTAGACAACTGTGGATGTTCATTATTTCATACAACCATACTATCTCCATATTGCAAGGGTACAGTAACATATCCAAATTGTGGGACAGACACATTCCAACTTCAGTAGTTTATTTCAAACATTTCACTGTTTGGTTGTGGCTGTCTCATTCATTTCATTATGTACTGACTGCAGTATACTTTATTCAGAAGTTATAACAGCTTTCTTGGTCAATTCATACATCTTTCTCACACTCTCACTTGTTTTATTTTTACAATTCAAGATGGTACTTTATTCTAGGTGTTATTAACATGTCATACTTGGTTACAACAATCCTTTCCAACAGACTCACTTGTTTCATATGGCAGATTTTCAAAGGGGATGTATTTGACACATGTCTATTGTCTTTAGCTTGTTTACCACAAATTTTCAGGCTGCAGCAGGTTATCTGATATTACAATACAGGTGGGAAATCTCTATTTCAGACTTATTTATTTTTTATTTCTGGATTACAGGCTGCATCACTTATCTAATCATACAGTACTAGCAGAATCTTTCTTCTAGTGTTATTTGAACTTTATTAATATGTAACTACACTGAACTCTTTTACAAGCTGTCTCACTTATATTGTATAACAATTACAGAAAAATAATTACTAACCAGCCTGGTGGCGCAACCGCTCCAGCCTATCACCATAGGTTCACCGATTCGCAGAACGCACACCTGCAGCTGTAATATAAATGAAGTAATATTGGAACATACAGCTCCATAATATCAGCTAGGATAATTTCTTACATACATAATTACATGGATACTTACTCAGTAGTGGGGCATTGGGCATTTGCCGGGCCTCCTGGATCCCACAGTTCAGTTGGTCCTGCTTCCATCTCTTCAGGTCCGCATGGTGGTGACGGACCTGTTCACCAGTCCTTGGTATGCCTGTGGCACTGGTGAGATCATGTGCCAACCGGTTCCATGCCTCTGCCTTGTACGCTCCCCACAGAACCTGGCCCTGCATGAGTTGAGCCTCATGATCGTGGACTAGGAGCCAAACCATGTATTTGGACTCCTCAACACCCCACCTCTGTGCTCGGAAGTGACTACCCTCTCCTACACCTGCCATGCTGACTGCAAATAGGTTCCACAATCAGTTATGCTGTGTATTCCCGCCTATGGGGCTTATATATGCCATTTTTCCCGCACTTACCTGTGATTGGCCATTTTGGAATTGTATCAGCTTAAAAAAACCTGCTTTGTCATGCTTCTATTTCCATTCATTCCTATATATATGCTAATACTGCATTTCTCAGTACAGCTGTCATGGCTTAGTGGTTCAGTACTTTGACTATGATTCACAATATCCTAGGTTTAAGCCTGGGCATTGCTTTTTTTTTATTTTATACTGTCTAGACAGGCTAGGAGGTGTGTCTGTTTAAAGGCGGCTTTGATACAAGTTGCTCAACGTTGCCCGCCGGTAAGCCGGTTGGCGCGCTGCGCAGCTCCGCGCAAACAGGTTAGGGTGGTTAACGCATTATTTGCCTATGAGCACGCATATTACGCTATGAGAAATATTGCGCAACTACAGGCACACAGTTTCAGCGTGTTAAAGCGCTGCTCAACTCAGGGCACTCATATTACAACTGTTAAACCACTGGTCACCTATGGGCAAACATACTCAGCTTGTTAGAGCGCTGCTCAGCTATGGACACTTACAAAATATTTTTTTTTTATTGTGTCAGATTTCTTCATAAAAACATGGCCCATTTCATTACATTTTACTTAAATTATAGTTTTGTCAGGGGATTGTTTCGTGCTTATTTCACTAAAAATAAAAAAATGATGTTGTTGGGGCTCGAACCGTGACTACCTCCTCTTTGGCCGACATCTCTACCGCTATGCTATTGCTACTTGGCTTAATTTGCATATTTAGATCTTATATGCTTTTTCACTGACTGCTAACTGTGGCTGAGCGAAGGGCACACCCGCGCAAATGAGCGCAATTACGGGCAAACATTTTTGAAATTATAAAAACAGAAATTAAACTGTTCATTTTTACATTTTACATTTCAGTTGGGTTTATAGTCTGTGGGTGCATGTGTGGTGTTGTGTTTCTTGACATTTCCGCGGACTCACTCGTGGGTGTTTCCTTTCGGGACTGATTCTTCTGGGGGCGTATCCCTTTGCAGGTCTCGCCGTGTGGACACACCCCTACTTTGCTACATGGACCATGTTAGCCTAAAGTGTGATTCAGCATGCCCTCATGAATATGCATGGCATGCTGACATCACCCCGTTTAACTGCAGCCTCCGTGTAAGACTTGCTAACTCTTACACGGAGGCTTCGTGAATCCTGCCCCCGATGTTTGTAGGCTAGCAAGAAGTCTTAAACATCTAATTTCACTGTATGATCAAAATTAAGACTATGTAAGTTGTGAACTCTGTCATTGCAACACGTTGCCTGTGTTAGGATGTCATCTGTATTTCTTACTGCTGTATTATTTCATGCTAAGATAGCAAAAATCATGCCCTGGAAAAAAAAACTTGGATGCTAACTCTCATCACACCTCTCAACTGTACTGATTTGCACAGAATTTTCAGATTGTTGCCTCACATTTTTTATCTGTTCCTCATACAATTTGTGTTTTTCTGGCAAATCACTGAGGATTGAAGTCACTAGATAATTAAATACATTTGAGTTTTAGACCATATCCTTCAGAAAATGCATGCTAACACAAATCTTGTTACTCTAGCACCTTCTTAAGTTTATGAGAGCAATAGTTAAAATCTGTCCTTATCTTTGAGCATTTGCCCCCCTCCCCCATTATTTTAGGCTTTTTTTTAAGATTCCTTTTGCTAACAGGTTGAGCGATATAACTCTCTAATGTCTCATAAGTCCTTCTGTTTAGTAAAATAATCTAGGCAGTCAACAGATAAAACAGATATAAACAAATGCAGACAACTGTATATATATCAGGTAGAAAAGTTATAGAAATAAAGGTTGTTAATATATCAGTAGTCCTGCTGTACAAATGACAAGCCGATATAAAAAGTCCCAAAGTATCCTGCAGGTATATTATTGTAGAAATAGCACAAATTATCTGTTAATGGCTTACAAAAACAAGTTTGCCATATGACCTGGGTGAATGTGGTTAGCTGAAAATCAATTTGTCCAAAGGTTTTTCATATAGAGACAGGAGAAAGCTCATTACACCCTCCAACCTATACTTGCATAACCTACTGAAAGGACAGGGTGGTGTAGAATAAGCTAGATCAGTGCAGAAACAGGAAAATAATATCAAATGTGTTCAGGGAGAATTGTTCTTCAAAGAGGCTTTCAGTGAGATGCACTGGTGACAGCTCCAGAGAGAGAGAGTGCTGCAATTATCCTACATTACAATGTGCTACAGGCCGTGTTAGTGGTGTAATAGGTAGCAGGCTTGCTCTTAGTGCAGACGGCTGTGGGTTCTATTCCTACACCAAACAGCACATTTGATGACACTGTAGTTTAGCATAAGTGTGTCCCCTTTTGTATGAGATTTTAAACTGAGGCCCAAGCTTGAGTTGGTGGTAACTCAGGTGGATGTAAAATATCTCAAGACACCTATTAAAAAGACTAGGGGTCCTTTGATTAACACAATATAAAAACAATATTTGCATATATCCAAATTTCTACATATTTACATGCACATGTATACACATTTCTGTTCCTAATATTTTTCATTTTTATTATAACGCCCCCACTGCTATTCTTTCATAACTGACCCCCAGTCCTTCTTCTATAACCATAATTTCATTTTTTGCAACATATCAAACAAAATCTATTTCACATTAAACAAAATTTGTATTCAGTGTTTCATTCCAAATAATCCATATTACATAAAATAAATTCTTATTTATCCTTTTCATGCATTCTTTCTTATTATTGTTATAATATCCATACGTAATCATATTCATATCTATATTGTTTGTCTTAAATAATCTGAAAACGTTTTTCACACAATTTTTTCCAGAGTTTTACCAGTCTTTTACATTTCAGTAATAATGCTTTGTTATCTCTTCCTCCCAATAAAATAAATACACTATTTCAACTTTCTTTTAATATGGCATATTACCCTTTACTGGTAACTTAATTATTATCAGTCCCCATAGGTAAACCTGACACTATACTATCTTGGTACATCACTTTTTCCTTACTTTAATGGCTTTAATCACTTCTTCTGGTAAAGTTTCTCATAGATTTACATAATGATGGTGTTTCATCACATTATTACATAGCATGCCCGAGTTGCAGTGGTGCAGCGGTAGCATTGTCGCTTCACAGCAAGAGGTTCTTCCGTTCAATTCTCAGTTGTAGCACCTTCTGTGTGGAGTCTGCATGCTCTCCCTGCAGTCGAGTGGTGTTTGAAAGGCATGCGTAAATGGGCATGCCTTCGTTGAAGGTCAGGCTGGCACCTCAGCACCATAAAAATCTACTGCCAATCTTTAATGGACTGGAGTTCATCTGTGGTGACCCCTAACTGGAAAAAGCCAAAAGAAGAACATAACATGCCTTTATCTTTCTCCACATCATCATTTTTTTTTATTTTCCTTCTTAATATTTTTTCTTCACAATTTTTAGTTTCTGCATTCACATATTCTTTTCTCTTTTTCTTATTCTCATCTTCTCCTAGAATTTGTTGTACTTATATTCAAGCATACTCATTATTAACGCTCATTATCTTTCTTTACCAATCTTAATACTCTAAATAAGTTTAAAGAAGCAGAATACACAGCTGGATTTATTAATCTCAATCCCCATTCATATTCACGCATGTAGAATACACTTCTTTTCACTGGGTTTAATCTTGACCTCCATATAAAAGAAAACACCAGTTCAACAATTTCCTTTTCATATTTTATTGGAAACATATAAAGATTTGACATATATACTATATTTCCCATTAATACTGAATTCAATAGGTAAAAGTTTTTCCTGAATGCTAATCTATATGGCCTCCACTAAGGACACATTTCTTTCATTTATTTTATAAAGTAAGGTAACTGCTGATTGTTTTCTGTACTTGGTGCTTTGATAATCATTTATCTGGATCCCATACTGCACCATTTAGTTCCATTCCTGAAGTGCTTTGCCCTGGCTTTAGTTGGCCCTCTCCCCACCCAATACCTGCTAACTGGAAGATATAAAACCCTCTAATACACCTGGGCACCATCTTATCTTCTCAGTCCAAGTATTCCCTACAGCTCTCAGCACCCAACCTGGAGTGAGCATATCTGTGAGTAGGCATTATTCTAAATAAGGAAGTCCTCTCGGTTATTGCATGTTTGCAATCTTAATTGTATTCTAGGATACTATTAGCCATATCAGTCCCCGTCATTATTTGACTAGTGAGTTGTTGTGCTCCACGGCATTTGAATATGTAGATAGTATGCTGAGATAGCGCTGATTAATCACAGCAGTACCATACATGTATAGAGTGTTTTTTGTTGCTTAATCTAAAAATGCGACTGGAAGCTATAGCTACACCTGGGCATTTATAACCTGTCTAGTTAAAGTAGCTAGGGCACCGAATGCTACAGACAACATCAATTAGGCAGTAAAATAAAAAAATAGCCTTCTGCTGACATAAGATAACTTGTGTTATAAATGTATGGCCCATGTATCTGTCTTCTCTTGGTAGCGTTTTTAATGCATAGCATGTTATCTAGATTACTTCTGTCTGCTTCATTATATGTAGTGGCTGTATAAGGAGTGGGTCAAAACTTGATGTGGAAAGTGAAGTGTAATTACCTCTGTTACTAAGTAGGCAATGGAGTGTAGCTGCTGATTGTGGATACTCTAAGTCTCAGTCAGATTATGGTAAATAACTGTGTCTATGTGTCTGCATGCATTAACATATTCAAGACACTGCTATTGTAGCTTTAAATGCCTGTATTCCATCTACTGTTTTCCCTTTACATCACTGCTGCTTTCTTTTTCTCCTCTATTTTTCCATTCCACTATAGCTTTACTTCTCTCCCTCTGAACCTTCCAACAATATTTGTCCTACTCAGAAAAACCTGAATGGACCCATCTCAACTAGGTGATCCAGTAAGGTTTAAAAACAAATGTACATTTTTATTGTGGAGTAGAACTGTCTGATACTTGTTAAAGGAAATTGCACACTTCTTTGGGTCAGCAAGCCTCTCTTTTTTCTCTCTTTGCCCCACCTGTTTTCTATTCTTTTAATTCTAGTAACTTTTTTGTTTTCAGCAACAAAGTAAGATATAGGGCCACTATTTAAACCTATGCAAAGAATAGCTGTAGTCTCTGTAGTAGAATGACATTCCTTTTTTTTTCCTCTTTTCTTATACCTAGTTATACCTCACTCCACCTACCTACTGACCTGGAATGTAACTGCTCATTGTTTTCTGTACTCAATGCTTTGATAGTCATTTCTCTGGCTCAAGCCACTCCATTTGCCCTCACTACACTCAGGATTAACTCAACTCCCCTACTCTACCCCCATTCCCACGCACCTCATACTATTTACTTTATACTTATCTCTCCCTCTCTCCTCCCCTCAATCTTTGTCCCTTCCTGTCCCCTGGTCTAATCCTAACAAATTCCACCCCCATGCTTACCTATTAACCAGTACTTACCTTGCATCTACTACAACTTATTTATTCCATCTCCTCTACTTGTGGTTATTCCTTTCAATTTCTTGTCTTACTCTGATTCCTTTAAATACTATCCATGTAACTAATCTACTTAAATGTTCCTCCTGCCCAAAACTACTAACCTACCTCACTAAGATGCTCAACTTAATCCTACCCTTCCTCTAAATACCTCCCTTACTTCTACTTTTCCTTTTTGCCTCCTATAATATTGAACTGAATCCTATATATCCAGCCCCCACAGTCATTCATCCTAATGTCCACCCACATCCTCTTGTCTCTTTCACAATCTGCCCACCCATCTTTCCTAGTAATACTCTTCTTCCTAGAATTAAAATTACTCCTTTCACCACTCACTTTACTAAACAGAAAATTAAGCATTCTATCTACTACCCCTCCCTCTATAATTACAACATCATCTCAATAACCCTATTACAATCAAGTGATATTCATCCAAATCCTGGCCCAAACACCCCCTCTCCTATCAATAATTTCACTGCTCCAAACTCAGGACACCTTACTTCTCCCAACAGACATATATCTTTTTACTCTATGAATATTAGAAGTGTGTGAAACACCATCAGTGAATTCCATGCCTGGATGTCAAACTATACCCCTGATATTATTGCCCTTACAGAAACATGGCTAAAACTACATTATCCTGACAGAGACATCCTCTCTCCAGGTTACAATATACTTAGAGTTGATCGCCAAAAGTAAAAGGGGGTGAAGTAGCCATTGCCTACTCCAACATTCTTACTCTTACATCTCTAGATAAACCAGTCCCATCCTTTTACCTGCTGAAATCCTAATTGCCAACCTCAAACTTAACAATTATATAACAGTCACCATAGCAACTATTCACTTACCCCCAGGAGACAACATTCCCTTAATGGAAAATATTGTCTCCTACTTTTCACAGCGCATACATAATGAGATCATCCTCCTTGGAGATGTAAATATAAATTGGGTATCCCTCTGCTCTCCATAATCCACCCAATGTATTAACTTGTATGGTTTTACTAAACGTATCTCTACACCCACCCATGTTAACAAATCTCACAACTCTGGCTCACTTATTGACTGAATATTAATCACAGACCCACTCAAATATCATAATCTTGCAATGCTACCTGACACCCTAAGTGATCACTGTCCAGTAAAAGTTCTAAGATTCACTACTCACTTCTCCAGACCACATAGATACATACAGTGGGTTTACCTTTGTCTTGTCGCACATGGTATATGCGATCATCCTGTTGTGCAACCCGTATTACCGAAATATGGAGAACTTCGAAGGATCAAATGTCGAAAATGGTTTGCTGGAAAGCCATTTCTATCATTTGATCCATGTGTTTGAATGGCAAAAAAGTATTTGCTTATTTGCCATTCAAACACATGGTGAATGGGCATTGTTGTTTTTTTTGCAGCCGTACTTTCGGCGTTATGCATGTCGGACACATGGCGGATGACAATTCAAAGGTAAACCCATACAATGGCATACACTGTCCAACTTCCACCCAGACACATTTAATTCCCTCCTTTCCAAAATTAACTGGTCTTTTCTGACCCAACGTCTGCTATACAAAGCAGTACAGTCATTTAACTCAACCTTCCTAAATATTCTTAACTGACTGGCACCTTTGCGCACAGTGCATGTTAAATCAGACATACCCTCCTGGTTAACTAATACTACCTACATACTAATGAAAACAAGAGATAGGATGTAGAAAAAAATGGGTACAAACCAAGCTTTCCATTCACTTACAAAAATATAAAGAACTTAGAAACCTGACAAAAACATATTAATGAAGAGAAAAATGACTTCTATTATAAACTACCTTCTACCCAAAGATCAAATCCAAAGAAATGTTGGCACTCTATAAATTAAATACTCCACCCTGGCAACCCTTCATCTCCTAACCCATACCCAACAAATACAGCACAATAAACTTCATCCATCTTCAATTCCTATTTCAGTGAATCCATTAGGAAGATGGTAGTTTCAGACCCCTTCAATATCAGCACTATAAATTCTTCTAATTTCTTCCCTAGTCTAAATTCTACTAATATTTTTTCTCTCAAGCCTATACCTACCAGCTACATTAAGTCTCTGCTCTCTAAACTAAAACCCTGTTCTATATCTGCTGATAACTTACCTTCCTAATTCCTTCAGGTTGCAGCAGACTCTCCTGCTGTTCCTGTATCTATTCTGATAAACCGTTCCATCTCAGAGTCAAAAGTTCCCACTATCTGGAAATAATTCTGTACTTTACCCTTACAGAAAGGAGATAACTCCACAGAAACATCCAGTTTCAGACCGATAGATATCCTCTCATCCCTCTCAAAAGTATTAGAAAAATGCATACAGAAGCAAATCACGCAATACTTACTCCAAGAAAATCTCTTCACTCCTACACAACATGGATTTCATCATAAACATAGTACCACTACTGCCCTCCTATCCTTCCGCAATACTATTTCTTTTGCCAGAGATAACAATAAATTAATCTCATGCATATTTCTAGATCTTTCCAAAGCATGTGATACAGTTTCCAAAGTATTTGATACAGTTTTTCACTCCCTTCTTCTGAATAACCTGTCTAACCTCAATTTCTCTTCCACTGCTATTGCCTGGTTTTCTAGTTATCTTACTGATCGACTACAATCAGTAAAGTGGCTCTCTGCTCTCTCCGCCCCTCTACCTGTCAAAATGGGTGTTCCCCAGGGATCTATTCTTGACCCATTATTTTTCAATATCTTTACTAACCTACTATATATCTCTTGCCCTCAGTCATCCCTTGCTCAATATGCTGATAACTCTACAATCATAACCACTGCAGATACATTGCCCAACCTAATTTCTGTTACTCAGACATCCTGTAACTCAGTCGAAACCTGGCTCTCTAATAACCGGTTAATTCTGAATCCTAAAAAAACTAAACTCTTAATTTTTCTTCCTAAAAATTAAACCATCTCAAATCTACTTTCTCTATCCATTCTCTAAATAACACACTGATCAATGTCGAACCAAACACAAAACTCTTATGAGTCATTATAGATGACCAGCTGAAATTTGATTTGCATGTTAATAACTGTATTAAAAAACCCATCAATAACTTGGTCTCTTATATAGAAATAAAACGTTTCTCACCAACAAAGCTAAAGTATCCCTTTCCCATGCGTACCTGCTACCAAATCTATTGTATAGCTCTCAAATCCTTACGAACCTCCAAACTTCAATCCTAACTAAGCTAAAAACATCTATAACAAAGTGGCTAGATTCACAGCAAACCAAAACAATCGATCCCATCACTTTCTCTGTCTAAAATACTTAAAGTGGCTAGAATTACACCACCAGCTTCTCCTCTCTCAGCTTCAGATTATCCACTCTATATTAAACTAACCATCATACTACCCTAACCTATCTCTGCTAATCTCTTCCTGCACTCCATCTAGGACTCTCCAAATCATAGATACAAGTTTTACTACAGATCTATAAACCCAAACATAAAATTGGTCACAACCTCTACAGTTACTCTCCTTCCATATCCTGGAACAAGCTGCCATTAGAAATTAGGTCTCTCAATAAACTGAAAGAATTTAAAACAACCACCAAATAATGCCTGAAAAGTCATTGGTTATGCCATTGTACTTAACCACCTTAAACTATCTGTCTTTCTTAAGACAGCCTACTAACTACCCTCTTCTGCCTTTAGTTATCTTGCTTGTTTATTTTGTTTCTACTCCTAAATTATATTAAATGGCAACTTCGTTCTATAATTAATTAGTATGATTTGGCTGCTTCATTCTGTAATTAATTTGTATAATTTGACTGTTGCAATTGAAATGCTCGTATCAATTATTTTTAAATATTCTATATTTTATTACTCATTGTAAATCTGTGGTACTTTTCATCCCGGGCCTCCGCTGAAAAAGGGCTATCAGCTCACTCGGACAAACCCTGTCAACAAATGTAAAATAAATAAATAAATAATAAATACAATTTTTGCACATTTTATTCCTAACAAAACACTTCATTAATTGCTAAATATACACCCCAATTTTCACCACATCACCTAAATGCTTACTTTTATCTTTAGTCAAGTTCATTCATTTAAATATCCATCCAGACAAAACAGCACTACCCTCATCCATATTTTGTTCTTAAAAACTACAACTAAATCAGTCTATGCCTGTCAAAATAACCACTATGACCATCTCCATTTGCATAGAATATATAGGTTCTTTCATTTTATAAGCTACTTTACTCACTTTTGTATTCATAACCAATGCAAACTAGCTTCGACCCATGTGACACCCTTGTCCACCCTTCATGTATAATTCTTTATTCAGCCACTAATGCTCTCACCCTATTATTCGATGTTTTACATACATGCTCTCCTAATTCTATTAGTTATTCCATACTTCTCCATAACATTCCTCAAAGCACTATGTCCCATTGTATGAAATGCCTTTTTAATATCATGTAAGTTTCACATCTTTTCTTTTACTTATAACATCATCCACAATTTATCTCCCAACCAACGACAGTTCTTGCCATCCCATCCCATTTATATCTATATACTTTCTTCCATAATATCCTTCATCCTTCCTTCTATTCTCATTGGTATCATTCCAATAAAAATCTTATAATCTGTATTGTTCAGCATGAAAGACCTTCAACTTTTTTATATTTCTTTCATATACATTTTAATATCCAACTACATAACTCTTCATAATAAAAACTCTCCTTCAAACATTCATTTAAAACATTTAGAAAATATCTTCTTTGTCAGTCTATTAATTGCTTATACATTCTATACCCTATTGGTGTGATACTGAATCAACATTTACTTTTTGAAGTACATGCCAATTCACTAGTAGCAATTTATTTTTCAAATTCTTCCTTAACATCTTCTGTAAATGTCTTTATTTTCCATTCTCTCATATTTGCCATCCTCATATTCATATTTTCCATAAGCTCATACTTTGTTCTTTTGCTCTTTTTACTACACATTTGCATTTTTTTCTTTTCTCTCATTATACTAATATCCTCCTTTATTTTTTTACTCAAACATACAGATACCGTCTCTTTTCTCCATTCTAAGTACCATCTGTGCCTTAACATTAATGTCTTAATTTTTCTCAACTTATTTTATACATTTCATTTCTATATCATAAAACTCTTTTGTATTATTCTTTAAATTATCTAAATATTTTTGTATATATTCCAATATTTCAATTTCTCTTCCATTATTACATCATCCTGCAAGTGGGAAAAAATACTTTTTATGTATTTTTTTAAACTCAATCCACCACTCAGACCAGTTTTTTTTTAGAAGTCTCTCATGGTTATATGATCCTTCCATAACTGCAATACTTTCCAGTTTCACCCCATAATTTCTCATTTATTCTTATTCCCTTTCCTATTTTAGTATACTCCATTTCTTCCATCACCTTCATCCTTATTGCTAAATGGTTTGAAAATCCCATCACAGCTTTGTCACCATCTATTACCTCCAAGCCTTCAAATAATACAAAATATTCAATTTAAGATCCAAGTGTCCTCCTTTTATAAGTCTGTTGACTTTTTTTTCCACATAACTAACTTACTATACGTTATCACTCACTCTGTTTTTGCCCATTGTGTCCTTTCTTTTTACATCTTCCCCTTAAATGACAACTAAAGTCCTCTACAATTATAATTTTATATTAACCACCACATACTGCAATATTTGGCATATTCTCTCATTCTTTGCTAGTTGGATATGTATACACTGCTGTAAGTCAGTAAATGTATTCTCTCCACCTCACATCCACAACAGTTAACCTTCATATCTATGCCAATGTTACATCTACTATTTTCCTTGTTTAGTTACACAACACAGCCACCCCATAACAACTTTCTCTTCCTAAATTCCATATTACATTTCCATCCCACAATTTTTTTCTGTTTGCAGTCATTCTTCATTTGTCATTCTAACACAGTAACATTGCATCAATTTCAACACACCATTCCAGTATTCCTGTCCTTCTTATAGTATTAATATTGTTCAGATTTACTGAAAGTACTCTAAAATTATTGCTTTTCTTTCTTTTTTGTTAAGGGGAAATATTTTTTTTTACTATTTTGCCACTTTAATATTTTTCCTGATTTATGAACAAATGACCCTTGATCCTCAGAATAATATTTTTTTCACTGATTAGATCTTCAGAAAGCATCTTTGTGTCAATCCTTTCTTCTTCTTCTCCTGACCTCTCTACCCGCATACAAACCCTTTACGTCTCGCCCCTCCATGTATTTTTTTTCCTATAGTTTCTTCTTCACCTAGTTTCCCCTCTTCCTCAGACTTTGGTTGTCCTTCCTCATTTATGTGTTTTCCCTTTTCACTTCTTTTCATTATTTACTGTTCACTCCTGAGAGTCCATCCAAAAGTGTCATTTTTACACAGCCTGCATTCACACACACACACACACACCTTCTTGTTCTATGTCCTTTCTCAACACACTGGTTACATTGTATCTTATCCCAATCATTAATTAAATGAGAACGGTCCACACAAAAGAAAGATGAGTCAGGCTGGTCAGCAGGTCAGTATATCTTAATGTCCATCTATGGCCAGCCATAAAACTGACATGTAGCAAGTGTTTTCTCATTTTTTTTACATTTCAAAATGGCTTCTAACCTCCACCCTCCATTCCATAATTTTCTCTCATCTCTAACTTTCACAGTGTTATCAACAGTTACACACAAAGCCTGCATGCATTTTTAACACCTTATTCTTCCACGTTTTTCATCAGTTCTTAACTGCAAAGTAACTTTGTTTAACATTTAAATCACCAAAAGAAAATAAATAACTGTCCCATGAATAAATGCTTTTTTTATCATACGGCTCCAGAAATTTCATCAGCTGACCCTTGGACTCATATTTTAAATCATAAAAAGTCTCTAGCTGTACATGTTTAAAAGATCAAATTTCTTGTGCTTTAAATCCCAGAACAGTTACAAAATTGCCCCATACATAGTACTGGTCTATTACAATCTCATGTTTTTCTTATTCTCACAGTTGGCTTTCACTTCTTTTCAAAATCAGTTTTACTTACAGTTTGTTGCTGCACTCCTTTTTTACCTGCTGTCACTCCTAAAGTAATTTTAACTGCTGCCATAAAACTGAACTCCTTTTCTGTGTGTTGCTGCTTTCTTCATTAACGTTTAGTCACTGCTGTATACATTTTGTCTACTACCATGGGTGGCCATGGTGGTCCAGTGGTTAGCATTGCTGCCTCACAGCAAGAAGTTCTCCAGTTCAATCCTTGGCTGGGGTGCCTTCTGTGCAGAGTCTGCATGTCCTCCCTGTGGTTGCGTGGGTTTCCTCCGGGTGCTCCAGTTTCCTCCCAAAGACATGCTGTAGGTGGATTGGATACTCTAAATTGGCCCTAGGCGTGAGTGTGTGCATGTGTGTGCCTTCTGTGGAAGGTTGGGTGCCGGGCTGGCAACTCAACACCGTAAAACTCCACTGCCAATCATGAGCGGACAAGGTGATCCGCTGCGGCGACCCCTAACAAGGAAAAGCCGGAAGAAGAAGATTCTCTGCTACCATATCACCTGCTTCCTTCTCCACATTGCCATCCTCAGCACATCTGAAAAAGTTTATCTGCCATCTCATCCCAAGAGACAACAGAACTGTCACCTGTATCATCCTTCTCAATTATAATCTACAAGCCCTGATGATGCCCTTTATCACCATTCAAATGGACCTACTTACTTAATTTTCCATTGAGGCAGCTAAATGCTGCTCATTTGTTTCATCCACCACACAGGAACCTTTCTCTGCATTCTGATTCTTCACATCAAATGCATTTTTCTCCAAATTCCCATTTCTACCTTCAAACTGTCAATAGCTTTTCTGTCTTCCTCCATGCTGCTGTTTCCCTTAGACCTCTTCCTTGCTGCTGTAGCAGCCCTCCAGCACCATCCAGCAGCTGCAAAGATAAAAGAGTGGGGAATATTCCCTGATGCCCCAGCTACATTTCCCACTAGAAATATAAACGTCACCTCAATTCTCCCCTGAGAAGAGACCACAAGAGACTACTATCTTAGTGGGACAATCGAGGTCAACAAAGGCTAACCAAAATAAATAAATAAACATCAAGGAAGCAGGCCCTGAATTG
The DNA here is from genome assembly GCF_019279795.1 of Protopterus annectens. Taxonomy (NCBI): domain Eukaryota; kingdom Metazoa; phylum Chordata; order Ceratodontiformes; family Protopteridae; genus Protopterus; species Protopterus annectens. The sequence continues at coordinate 805,724,434 of NC_056733.1, read as the reverse complement.
TTCTCGCGGCAGTACCGCTGAGCTCATCTTTCCATTTGCTGCATCTCTATTCTTGTGAAAGTAATGATAGACTCATATGTACATGTTATATACTCACTGCTTTTGCCTAATTGTATTATTTGTTGAAACATATGCCAGCTGTTATAATTACCTTAACATTCAAGAGAAAAAATTAAACAAAATGTTTTCTGAGCTATGCCGTTTTCACTGTGTATGTTACAGCATCAGAAACTGAACTGCCTTGCAAAAATTGTATGTGCTAACTATGCAGATCACCTATTCCTGGTACTAGTAGAGCATTATAATTAACTCACTGTACCTTATGAATGTCAGATGTAAGCCGCGGTGGTGCAGCGGTAGCGTTGTCACCTCACAGCAAGAGGTTCTCCCTCTCTGTTGGAGCGCCTTCTGTGTGGAGTCTGCATGTCCTCCCCACAGTCGAGTTGCGTTCAAAAGATATGCGTGAATGGGCATGCCTTAATTGAAGCTTGGGTGTCAGGCTAGCACCTCAGCACCGTAAAAAAATCTACTGCCAAATCATTAGCGGACCGGAGTTCCGCTGTGGAGACCCGTAAGTGGGAAAAGCCAAAAGAAGAACAACAACAACCTTATGAATGTCAGATAAGGTCATTACTCTGGAGAAAACAAGGCTATTCCAGGCATTAGTACATCAGTATAGTTAACTCAGTGTACCTTATGAATGTGGTCACTACTCTGGAGAAAACAGGCTATATTGAAAAAAGTGAAAAAAACAGTACAATTCTGATATTCAATAGACAGATCATTAGCATTTCAGTAGGTTACTGTTGAAACTAGTTTTTTTTTTTTCAGATTTGTTTTAAAGGCAGTTTCTGAAATTCACAAAATGAAATTATAATTTGATAATGTAAGACTATTTAGATCTGGTGTTGTATGATTGATCTGGGTTACTGAGTTTATGGTATGCACCAGGAAAATGCAATGTTCCTGCTTCTCTTTTTAATCATTATCTTTCCTTGTGCTTCACAGATCTCCTTTCCTTCCTTTTTGAGCAGTTGGATTCTTGTATCCTCCCTCAGTCATGTTAGCATTTTTTCTTCCTTCACACTATTATATATTTAAATTGCATATATTTACCCTGTCTCCATTTGGATACAGATGTTTTCTTAGGTCTTTAACCATTCTGTTTACCTTTCTGTGCAAGTACGCCTCGCTCATCACAGACCTTCTTTTACCTCTCTTTGGCATTTGTACTTGTTGTGTACTGTCTCCCCCTTCCACACAGAGGTTATGCATCTAGTTCTGTAACTTATACATTTTACACTTAAGTGCTTCATCAGGGAACATCTTATTTTATGCAGTATCCAGTAGTGGGCATAAATTAGATTTTTTGAGTTATTGCAAGGGTCCAGATGCCCTACAAATAATTCATTTTTACTTTGTACTTTATACGTGTTATTCATTAAAAAGGTTTATTCCCTATAGTCTTGTTTCTTTTGAAGTCCCCAGGATAAAATATTACACCTTTGATGATCTTGTCTACAATCCAATGTAAAGCATTATGGGAAGCTTCTATAGTGCTACATTTCTTATGCAAGCTACAATATACGCAGAAAAAATGTCTTAATTTAGCATGTTATGCTTACACTTTGTTTAGTTATAACACAATAGTTTGACATTTATTTGTAAGCAATAAACATGACTGATGCAATACTTTTTTTCTTTAATTTAATTATCCAGGTGACGGGTAGTGTTATATAATATAGACTGCTTTTTGACAGGATCATCTCAGAAATGTTAGGATTCTGCACAGATTTTGGTAAATGGGTAATGTTATTCCAATTATCATGACAGCAGAATGTAAATGATATGAATAATTCAATGTCTAATTCCCAGATGCCCAGTGCTCAAAACTCACAGTGCATACTAGTACACTCATTTCTAAATGGGCAATGCCAAACATTTGTATTAAAAGGACAATACTTTTATACATACATAGATTTATGTGTGTATATATGTACATATATCCAGACATATGTGTAGTTGTATTGTTGATTACTAGGCTAATGGCTCTAAAGGACCTTTTTAAGCCTAGTGATGCTTCCCAAATGTATTTGACAGGTTTTGATACCCCTCCTTTATAGGGGTAAACATTGGGTATAAGTGGTTGAGCATTTATAAGCTTCTATGTTCACAGGATCATAGAATCATAGCTGGTTGCTAGGCTATCAACCTGGAGGTCATTTCAAACCTAGCCATTTTATCTCAATGTAATACCATAGATACTCTAGTCAATACCCAGGACTGTATTTATTAATGACTACCTATGTCCAGGAGGGTTTGGGTGCTATCCCCAGTAAGAATTTATGGTGCCCCATCCATTCGTCCAGGTTCCTTTTGAACAGTGTCATAGAGGTGCTCTGCTTCACATGAATTGGCAGCCTATTCCAAAGATGTGGGAGACAAATGTGTCCCTCCAGCACATCCTATTCAAGATCTAGGCCATATTTAGGTCCCTGGAATGGGTAGCTCTAGTCCCATTTGATTTACAGATGTGCAGAAAGTTCATTATGTTTGGGTCAGAGATTGCTCTTTAAGCCAGGCATAAGTCTCTCCTAAGATATCTATATGATACTGAGTATAGTGGCAGGGACTTTAGTCAGTCTGTATAAGGCACATGCTGGAGTCCCTTGATCTTCTTAGTTAGAAACCTGTGAGGTGTCTCCAATTGTTGCAGGTGCTTTGTAAAGTACATGCTGAAAGGGGTGGTATACTGAATTATGGGCCTGATTATTGATGAGTACAGAGAGCTTATAACCTCCTTTGCTCTAGAGATGATGTCTTTGCTAATCAAGTGTGCTATGTAGAAAGCTTTCCTTACTACAGTGGACACATGGTGGTAAAAGTTACAGTCGCAGTCTACTTGTGATCCCAGATCTCTTACCACTTTGTAGGTACACAGGGTATTGTTGTTAATTTGATAGTGTGAAGGGATATTGTTTTTACTGAAGGGAATGATGAGGCATTTATTTGCATTCAGTTTGAGAGCATGATGAAGACACCAGTTGTTGGTCTGCGTAAGACCCTCCTGAAGTATATTGACATTGGTGGCAGATCAGGGGTAAATTTATGATTCCCCATGCAAGTTACACTCGTATAAGTGCTGGAAGGAACTTTGCTTCATGTTGATAGGAATCATGTTTTGGAGAAGGGATAGTCTCTGAGACACATACCTGTCCCTCTGACATGTCCTTTTTATGTTGCACATATGGTTGAGGTCCAGAGATTGGGTGTTTTTAACGCTGTTTATTTTGCAGATGTGCAACAGATTTATCTTTTATTTATTTTCCACTACATCTCTTCTCTTTAAAAATGAAAAACAAACCTCATTACTTTCTAAAATCATGCACAAGGCCAGCCCATATTTGCAATGCATAGTTTGACATTCTATACTAAACATTGTGAATGAGAACATATTACATATGGGCAAGACAGTAACATACAAAGTTTGCAAAAATGTGCAATCACTCTACTTGACTATCTCAGTGACTGCATTTATGATTGGTATCATTGAGGAGCACAAATAGGTCTCCATTTGTGTAGTCCTTACAGGGCATCTGTACTCTGGCTGGAACCACTCAGACTTCCTGCAAAAAGAGAACTTTGATACATATTGTTATAGCATGATCAGAACTTTTACTAAACAAAACAAAGTCTACTGAATTAGGCACACTCAATAGCAAAGCTTATCAAAAAGACGGACAGCATTTAGTCTATCGTGAAAAACTAACTCGGACATTCCACCCTTTTCTCAGTTACTCAGTTGAGGTAGATTAGTTTCTGGTACAGAAATGGCTTTGCTAGACAGTGATCTAGTTATTTTTGGTTCATTTGGATTGGATAGGTTTACTGGAAAACTGGATTCAGGTTGACATTCATAAGGAATGTAAAGAACATGCCATCTGTTTTGCTGAATAATAGTACTATCCTTTGCCTGCACTGTTTAGAAATGTCATTCGGTGGTATTATGCACAGTAGTTTCTTTCCCTCCAACTTCAAGTAGACAGCGTGGCCAGGTTATAGAGACAGCTAGTGGACATGCAGATTGATGTTAACCATAACATTTTTGCACAACCCTTTAGCTTTTGGGGCATTTCTTAATATGTTTGGTATGCCATTAATCTGGACTTACGTTTTGATGCTAACATAGGCATGTAATTGTGTACCTTCCTCCCAAGCATTGGTTGTGAAGGACTCACTCTGGTGGCACTATGTGAACTAACTTGATATACCATTAGAGCTTTATGTGGGTCAGTCTGTCTCAATATTCATTTTGCTGTTCTTCTTCTGCTGCTCTCCAGACGTCATCATTTAATTGTACATAATAAGGAATTAATATAATGAGAATGAAACAACAATCAGCCATAGATTGCTGGAATTCACTGGACATAAACTGCATACCATTGTGTAAAACTAATTCTATTGGTATACCACACACTGAGGACCTAGTCTTAAATATCATTATCTGTTGGCTTGCTATATTTGGTACATGAACTATTTCAAAGTCATGCAAGGACATTTTTGCTTTCAAACTCATATAAATCAGCAGCAATATTTTGCCAAGGACCTTTAGGGTTTCACTTCTGTCTGATGGCTTCTACATAATACAGAACTCACACTTTTACACTAAGTTAATAATTGATGATTATGCTTTGGTTGATATCTGGACCTCACAGAGACATTTTATCTCTTTCTCTGTGTTTGGAGAGACTTGACAACCCTCATGTATTTATTGTATCACTTCTACTCATTAATTTAGGGATTCTACAATTCTTTTTTTTTCTCAAATTTTTTTTTTATTTTCAATTAAAATAACATTTACATAATATATTTAAATATCATTTTAAACAACTATATATAATATTTACAATAGCCTGACTTTCAATTGTATACACTGTATGTTATTAAATATAGAATTAACAGATCACTTATCAGAAATACAATATTGATTATTGCTGAGTGTTCAACAAAGATATAACTTTCTTCCAAGGACTATTTACCAATGACCTGGGATAAATTCGTAGTTCTTTTATTTTTATTTCCATCGATGCAGTTGTCTTCAGTGAAGTGTCAAAAACAGGAGACCAAATCGAATTAAAGAACAGCACACAAAGAATCAGTTACTGAGCTCAGTATTAACTAAGCGAAAGTGCTTGACTGATTCTTTGTGTGTGATTTAATAAACCTTTTGGATAGATTTCCTGGCTTGCACTTCGTTCTTGCTGTGGACTTACATTTTTTGCTGTTCTTCAGTGAAGTGTAGAATTCTTCGAAGGTCGGGGGTGTATGTGAATTCCACCTTCTGGTTACGGATTTCCTAGATATAACAAGTATTGTCCATAACAAATACATATATGTCTTATTCAGATAGGGACCTTCATTTACATTTAGTATAATCAATTCTTTAGTTAAGGTAAAAGATTCATTAAATAAAGCTTTTAAAAATGATTGATTCCATTCCAATATAATTTAATTTTATTACACTCATAAAAAATATGAATCCAGTCTGCTTCATTTGACTTTTCACACCTCCAGCAAAAAACATGTGTAGTAGTACTGATCTTTTTAATTCTATCTGGTGTTAAAAGTGTTCTATGTAAGTATTTCCAGTTAAATATTTTCCAATACTGTGTGTTAGAGGTGTAATAACTGATAGTAAGATGTTAGTTTTAATTTCTTCTGTTATCTGCAATGACTGACCTTTTGTTAAGAACTGTCAGTATGATGGTTTGGGAATTGTTTTATATGTTATTAACTCTTTATATTGATTTGAAATGGAATTTTTCTTTTCACAACTATTATATATAAATTCATACAGAGAACTTAGTAGATTTGGAATATCTTTAAATCAGGAATTATTAAAAAATCTGCATAAATCTTGAGTGTACATTACAATGCTTTGTAAGGTTAACCAGTCCTGTGTTGGAATATTGTAAGCAGTGTTTATTATATTATAAAATGATATAGCAAATAATACTCCACAGGGTAAATGTCCCGTTGCCGAAAGTCAATAAAATCAGTAATCCATAATAAGGTATAACAGCGAGACAACCAGGCATTCAACTGCTGATGTGTTTTTTTACTTGAATAAATACATGTTTTTATGGTTGGAAAAGATAGAGTGCATGTTGTCTCGCTATTATACCTTATTGTAGTTTTTATTATATGTAGGTCTAAAACATTTAATGCATTTACACATTGAAACCAGCATAAGAATCCATTTTGTTTCCAGGAGGTTATTGTTTCTCTATATATTTTGTGAGGAAAGTTCTTAGTGATGGTAAATGGGGTTAAAAGGTCAAACCAAAGTTTTAGATCTATGTTTGCATTGATAAGTTTCCTAAAGGAATTGATGTAATGATTAATCAGTGTTTGTTTTAGAAGGTTTTGTTATATTATATTGTATATGCATAGTATGTATCAGAGTTTGTCTGATTTGACTACTATTAAAATATTTTTAACAGATTAAATTCATTTGTTAATATAGCCATTGTTAATTCTTTCCAGTTGGCAAAATAATTTGGGTTTATCCAGTCTATTGTAGTTTTAAGCACATATGCTTTTATATATGTTTCTATTTCTGGTAAGTTTAATCCTCCTTGTTTCCAGGGTCTAATGTGATGAGTTAGTGCTACTCTATTCTTTTCGGGATACCATAAAAAATTTATTAAACATGAGTTTATTTCTTTAAGAATGCATCATTCAGGAATTAACTGTATTGCTAATGCTACATACAGTATTTTTTGGCAATAAGACCATTTGTATTAGTTGCAATCTGTCTTCAAAAGTTAATATAATTTTGTTCTACTTTTATATATATATATATATATATATATATATATATATATATATATATATATATATATATATATTTATTGTTTCAATAATGTTTTTATAATTTATTAATATTGTTTTGTTTATATGTTTGCGTAACACTATTCCTAAATCATTTTAAGTTATACCCCGGGATTCATGAAGCTTGCGCCAGGCACACGCATAGAATTAGCGTTATAACGCCAAATATGGCCGCCGAGCGATTCAGGTACGATCCAATTCCACGTGCACTACCGGCGTACGCCAGATCTGCACAGCCCCCGGCGTAGATATGCAAATCATCCCATGTGCTGTGTTGCACCATGCAAATGAAGGCATATAGCGATTCGTGAAGTGGTGCAGGCGTAGCGTAAGCCCACAGAAATGTAAACCAAAACACAGGTTTACATTTTCTCAAACAGAACATCGGAGCTATGGAAGAGGGCCAGACCCAGGTATCACAAAGTTAACATATGCCAATGGCGAAAAACACAGCCAATGGCATAAGAAAAGATGCACAACACGTAAATAACAACATTTAATGTCATGTCCAGAGTAACGCACAGCAGAACCGCAGGGCATGTGTGCGGAAGCTGTAACATAAAGAAATAATATAAAAATGTCATAAAATCACAACATAATAGAAATCAGGTTTACAGCATAACACACAATGGTAGGCATGGAACACCACAACCAAGGTGCAAGGGTTGCTAAGGGCTTGCGATAGTGTATGGCGCGGTAACTATGAATTAGTAGTCAATGCCATGCAAATGAGGCAGATAATACTGAATCGCAAATGTCCCGCCGGAGGAAGGTTGTACCATAAGGCGCAGCGGTATAACACTGAGGAGTGGCTCAGAGGAGATACATGACATCAGCAGAGGGGTGTGCCACCATAGCACTAAGCACATTGGAGCATTGCAAATCTGGCCTGTCCGTTGCTAAGCAAAGCTGCAGGATAGGGGTGGGGAGGAATCATTTAGCTGAGAGCACACATGGTGGGCAAAAGCGCATCTGTACGAGGATGAAAACGTGCCCAAAACCCAGTAATCGGACACACGCGCCGCAAACAATAGCAGAAACAGGAAGGTCAGGTGAAGAAAAGAAGGAAATGCGGAAGTAGGGTAATTGGAGTACTAATGAGCAATCAACACCAATCAACCCAATCAAACCCAAAGGCCAATTGACGGCAGCTGACAAGTCCGCTTGCAGAAACCTGAAAAACATGATAGGGGAGGCATGTGAATACAAAGAAAGGAGGGGAGGTATTGGATTGCAAAGATAGGAGACCTGACACAGCAGAGCAAAGCAAACCAACAGCAGACTAGCAGTAGCACACATAACGCAAGATACGCCAGGTCCAGGAAAGTACAATTGAAAGTAGGCTGCAGGATGCATGCCAGAAAATGGTATGTGCAACACGCAGAAATGTAAAGGGAAGGTCAAGAGGTAATCCACGGCAGGCAAATGTAATTCAACACCAAATGCACCACAATAGTAGTTCCAGCAGTAAAACACATAACATAACCTGTAGCTATGAACGTACATACACACCCTATGATATCATCGGTGTTCACAGCACAATAGTATGAAGTATGAAAGCACCCAACACACACCTGTGTATTCCCAAACACCGCACCATAGGTGTAAACACACGGGGAACTTTTAAAATGTACATGTTGGGAGCTGCCATAGCTGTGATTCATCAACATGTGTTAGAGACTGACGGTGTTGTGGAGGATGATGCCGACAACCACCGCATGCCTCAGTGGAGAAGGAGAGTGTTCAGACCAAGGGTAACCTACCAGGGGCTACATGACCTGGAGATAGTAGAGCATTACAGGGTGGACAGGGACATCTTACAGCAAATAGTGGAGCTGTGCCAGCCACGCCTGAGAACCAGAAACAACAGAGGGGAACCCATACCAGTGGACACGAAGGTATGTGTAAGCCTGCGAATACTGGCCACAGGTACCTTTCAAAGGTCAACTGGAGATATAATGGGTATCTCACAGGCATCAGCATCCAGGGTACTACACCAGTTCCTGGATGCCATGTTACCACATGCCAATGAGCAGATATACTTCCCCAGAACTCAGGAGGAGTTGGCCAGCAATATGCACCACTTCCACCGTGTGGCACAATACCCGGAGGTACTGGGTGCGATAGACTGCACGCACATACAAATCAAGTCACCACTCGGTGAGCAGGGTAGGCGCTACATAAACCGCAAGGGATTCCACTCCATCAACTGCCAGGTTGTGTGCAATGCCCAGGGCATTATCATGGATGTGTGTGCTGGCAGCCCTGGAAGCTACCATGACTCCCATATCTGGCATGCCTCACAGCTGTATCAGGTAATTGTCAGGGGGGGCATCCCACATGGCCATCTCGTGGGGGATGCTGGCTATGCACTGGAGCAGTGGATGATGACTCCCATCAGAAATGCACACACACCCATGCAAGAACGCCATAATGAGGCACACGCACAAACCAGAATCATCATAGAGTGTGTGTTCGGGATGCTGAAATCACGGTTCTGGTGCTTGGATACATCTGGTGGAGCCTTGCAGTACTCTCCAGGCACATATGCCCACATCGTCATAGTATGTGCCATGCTACATAATATGATCCTGCGGAAGCAGCTGCAGCAGGGACAAAATGGTGAAGGCCCTCATAGCCCACCGCAATTGCCAAGGCCAGTACAGGCACAGAGGGATTCAGACCATGAACACACTGTGCCAGCCCCAGTAGGCAGATGGAGGCATGCCCAATATGCCTACGACTTGGCAAAGAGGGAACGTATAGCACATACTTTGACCGTGTAGGCCCCTACGGACTGACACCTCTCCACCTGTACACACAGTAAAATGGATGGCACACAAACATAACCACCTGTAAATTGTAATGTATAGGTGGCCCAATGTGTGACTCCTACATAGGCAGCCCTCAAACATTGTAAACACAACAGCCAGTGGAACATGGAATGCCAACACCTGAACAGTACATGAGTCTTACAGCATATGGTGGTGCTGTGTGCCTGTCACGTTCCCCGCTATATATATATATATATATATATATATATATATATAGATATATATATATATGTACACATATGCATATATATATAATACAGATAGAAAGGGCAATAGAGGGATATATGGTGATATAGATGGATTCAGCGATATCTGCAAATATAATAGATAGTTCAACGACATTCATAACATCTTTGAGGTACAAATAAATAGGATACCACCGACCATGGAATGTGTAACATACCGACATGCGTAACCACGAGGCTGAAAGACCAATAGAACACAGTACCGGAACAGTACATCCGCAAGTAATAGTATGATGATATGAAGGGACAGTTAGTCACCGCTGCTGGTGTTGCGGTCCACGTAGGTACTGTGTTCAACTGTGTCTGTGAGTGCCGTAGTCTGTGTAAGTGTGCGTTGAGGGTGCCGTGTGCATATCTGTGTGACTGTAATGTGTGTGTGTGTCCGCAACATGTGTATGTTGGTGCCAAGTCAGAGGCAGATCAGTATGGTAGGTGTGGGTATAGCTAGCTGTAGACATACAGTTACTACCTGTACCACAGTAGGAGGGACAGCCCCACCCTGGGCAGGTGTGTCCTGACATAAAACAGTACAAAGGACAAATGTCCGAGATGGTAGGACATAAATATGTCTCATATATTATGTAACAGTCGTATTTAATAGGTATGCCTGTATGTAAGAAACATAAATGTTACATGCAATATGATAAGTAGCCAAAGTCACACAACAATAGGTATGTAGCGAGGATAAAAGTATGTGCTACCTGTGTACTGACCGTGGCTACGTGTTGGCCTGTAAACACCACTTTGTGTCCCGCAAGTGTCCAACAATGACCATATGAAAAGGTGGCAACCCATGGCAAACAGGCTCTTTTAACACAACCACAATGACTGCAAATATCTGGGACAGGAATACAAGGGATAGCGGTCACTTACACATATCCCCTGATATATCGCTGCAATTACGGAGGTATACAAGTAGCAAGCCCACCTGCAGATGATATAGAAACCAATTAACAATGGGCCAACGTACAATCCTGTAACATAAGTCTACTAACTGTTAGCTCTCTAATTAGGGACGGAGCCCACACACATATATACGGATTAAGTAGAAATGCAAGGCCCACAAACCGTATATGTTACGTAACCACCGACATCCCCCACACTAGAAACTAAAGCAATACAAACTGTAATAGCAGCACAAACATCCAGTCAGTCAATTACATCTGTAGAACCCTCAACATACCGTGTGAGAGACACAATTAAAGGCGACATGCAAAATTGCAGGCGTTGTATAATAGAACAAACAGCCATGTTACAGGTTTTGATTGCAATACTCCGTTATCAGACGTCGGGATGACAGGTACACCCACATGTTGAACCAAATACTCTACCTGTCACGCACAATCCACGGGGGACATGAATCCAAACTATACTCGTCTCCATGCATAGCAGTTGCAGTTACACATAACAAAACACAATACAGACCGTCTCCCCGAGGGTAGGGCAAATAGGCAACGCCCAAGTGGAGAATCCAATTATACCCCACTGTCGCCGCGTAATTGGCAAATGGAGTAGCTGCACAGCTGATATGCAAGTAATTAGTCACTCAGGAACACCAATTGGCGGGAAGAATCCACATGTTGCAGGTATCGACGTATATAAGGATGACTTGCCAGACATTCAAACCATATGCTCATACCGAATAACAGTTGAAACACTGTGAGAGAGATAGAAATGAAATGCCATAACGACAACAAGGTATGTAGAATGCCCGATATGTAAGGTTATGTAGAGCATGATCTGTATTAATTATTTTTACTGTATGGATAGCCTGTTTTGCATTAAGTAAACATGTCCGCAATGCATAAAGTGGGGAAATGTATTTATGTAGTGATGTCTTGCTGAGCATACTAACGCTTGTAGAATCTGTGCATCCAGCAATGGGACACAAGGTACACAGCACAGATACCACAAGGGATGCTACATGAGGCCATTAAACAGAACAATGCCATACAACCCGCCGTCAGTGGTAGGGTATGTCCAACAAGGACGCGCCATAGCAGGGGATAGCATATGTTGATATACTGTCACAGCACGCATGTGTATGGGCATATAACGTTAATGACATATGTAAGGTGGTCCCGCTGAGCAAGTATGCTTTGCATTATGGGATACTATGTGAAATATGTGTAATGTATAGTATTATAGGTAGATATGACAGATATTCCACACAGCATAACAGGCATATCATGCATACCACAGGTATCGTCTATTGGTATGTACAATAACAGGATACATATGGCCTGTAGGTGTGGGACATAGTAACAGCATGATAGCTAATCTAAATGGAACGGCTACCAAGTAACCATGCACAAAGGACATGTAATAGCTGCACAGGTGCATAGTGGGGTACTATGCAGTCTGGCAAGTCCATGTGTAAGCACAACTACAGTGTTCACACTAGTGGCACCTCTCCAGGGTAGTGTCCTGTGAAGAGCAGAGCCAGGTGTGACCTGCACCACTGCACAGTACAGCCACTGCAGTGTTCCCAGGCCTACATGTGTCTCCCAACCACCAAGAGAGGTATCACATGAGCAGTGCTACTGAGTGTCCCTGCATGATGTACATAGGACTTATGTTCCACAGCATGGTGAGTGTCCGGTTTGGGAATGTAACTCAGAAGCACATCCCACTCATTGTGGCGTGTGTGCACATATCCATGAGCATGTTGCTCACAGTGGCCTCTGCTTATGTTGTGTATGAAGAGTATATCCATCAATAATGTTGTGGACATGGGCCCTGTCTGATCAGCAGAGGTCAACCCTGAGTATGTAGTATGCAATTGTGTACAGATGTGGTGTCCGTAGTGCAGCTGCATATTTAAACCATCGGAGCTCAGCAAACGTCATGGCGTGTTAATGTTGTGGCATGTAAAGCTGTAGCTGTTGTGTAAGGTACACCCTAAATGAGGTGGTGTACCCATGAATGTGTGTAGATGTCCAGAGTTCAGAGGTACAATGGGTGCATATGTACCAGTTATACACCCAGTACAGATAGGTGTGGCCACGTAGAAGGATATCCATGCCACAGTGGCAATACGGTAACTACAGGAGTGGGTGCGACATATGTGTGTATTGCAAACATGTACAATGTGATATGTATGTAGAGGACTACCATCCATGTGATAGTCAGTGGGTGAATGGTGTAATGCCATGATAG
>NC_056733.1:805542046-805710802 GCF_019279795.1 Protopterus annectens | reverse complement strand
GCAGTTTTGTTGCTTTGTTGATTCACCTTAAAATCTCTTTTCATTATTTTTCTTAATCCCAGGGTGCAAGAAAGCTCACCTTTAAGTGTGTTCTGTCCTTCATTATGAAACGTATGGACTGTATTACAGTTGTGCTTCTGCTTTTGGCATTGTATTGTTTTGAGAAGGTATCGGGAATTCCATCAGTTTACTCACTTTTAATAGGCTCACAATTATTCAGAAATGTCTTTAAACAGTACTGTTTTTCTCATGAGTTCTGGCTGTTAGATCCATCAGATGCATTATAAATGCTGCTAATCTTTTCAAGAAATCATTCACTTAACAACAAAAATGGCATCAGTTCAAAAATTAAAATGTATATGTTTATTGTTTACTTGTGGTTGGGACTTTTCCTTTGCGCACAAGTCTGACACTTATGCTATGGACAACCATTTCTGTCCCAACCACCTAAAAATTCTGTAGAAAATATTTTTTGACATGTATGACATGACATCACTATTACATTTTCTCTTGTCTTTATTTTCAATTTCACTAGATTGCAATTCACAAGCAGCCTCATATGCCATATTTCATCAGGTTCTGATGTTCTGTGACTCATGCTAATAATAAATGCACTTTTGTGTAATATTGACTGTCAGCTGCCTCTTTCACTGTGTTAGTTGTATGCATATTTACAAAATGTCCTGTCCTGTTTCATCTCTGACACTTTTTGTTATGCACAGAACATAGCTCATAGTCAGGATAAGTGCGGCTGTGCTCCTCATCAGGTAGCTTATTAAGTTTCTGTTTAGTTGTGTACTTTGACCTTCATCATTCTTTATGAGATACATAGAAATATAACTTTTGCTTGACATGGTCTATTTATTTTTATTTGTATTTTGAGTTTGTTAAACAGATAGGTAGGCTGGTCAGAGGACCTTTTTAAGCACAATGTATGCCCGAGATAAAAACAAGTAGCAATTAAGGTATAATGAAAACAATGGACAGCTAAAGACAGTATATGTTATGTAGTATATATAGTTTTTTCCATTGGAAATTTTGACAAAGTATATTACACAAAAACTTGGTATAAGTGGTCTCTTTATTAGTGAGAATGCACGAGATGTGAACCGAGAGACGATAAGTATAAAATAAAGGTATGTGGAGAGGGTTTAATAATTGCAAGATATGTTAATGTAAAGTGTTATTTCAAGCATATGGAGCTATCGTAGAGACACAGGCTGAAAGCAGGAAGTAATAAAAGGATTTTGAAAAATAATGAAGACAAAAATATATTATGTTTCAAGATACAGTATGTACAATATTTGAAATTATTTACAATTCAAGCTTAGTCAATAGGAGATAACATGTTAAGTATTATAATACACATTTAGTTAATAAGAGAAACTATATTAGGTATTTATAATGCAAACTTAGCTGAAATGGCATTTAAATGCTGGGAGAATACTCTATACCCACAGAAAGTAAACTATGACCCACAGTAATCCATATAAGCATTTTTTTTCCTCTAAACATCTTGCATTTCGGTTCACTCCTATGCTCTCCTGGTAGATTATTTCAATTGGATGAAACTATCTTATAGAAGATGTTCTCAACAGTATAGCTGCAACACTTATTTCTAAATTCTATATTTTATTTTGATCTTTTTGGCATGTAATTGATACTGCTTTTTGCAGCATCCTGTCTGTATTTCCAGTGACTCTTCTTCCCTCTTCCTGCTGATTCTTGATTTTCTCAAGTAGCCTGTAGAAACCTTCATTTTGGAACAAAATGTTTATCTAGTTTAGTAAGTGCAGAATCATACTTCAATGCACTGTCCCAATGCAAACATATAGTAATCCACTTATCTCATAATGTGCTGCCTGTGATGATACTAGGCACAAATATTCAAAGTCGTATTGCAATTTTAATTACAAACACTAAACAATGCATCACCAGAATTGCATTTAACGACACTCAGCAATACCGCATATTGACAGATACATTTATATACTTTTAAAACGTTACACACTTTTTATTATGACATCTCCCTCTAATGGAAAAAAGAAAATTCAGTCTGTTTAAAAACATACTACTCAATGCTTCCGTGTACATATTTACATTCTTGAAACTGTAAAATGAATTTTTAAAATGATTTACACACTTTTGATTGGCAGGCATTTTCTAGTAGCAGTATTAAACATAACTAACCAGTTCTCAACTGCAATGAGTAATTATAATATAAAGGAAAATAAATCAATCACTTATCTGCCCCTTAGATATAGCTACGGTCACAGAAGCATTCAGGCAGTTGGACTTCCTGACCATGTAGAATTATACAAGATCTACTGGATAAAAAGGATTCGACAAATAACTGGAGAATTTTATATTTTGCCAATGTCTTTCACTTGAACAGTCTGGGCTACATATGTAGTAGTCTCATTTTGATTTATGACATGGAAGCTTGAGGGAGTGTATAGGTCTGTGGAACGTATTTTAGGTTATAGTACTTCCACCTTTGCCTCCAATAGTGGTTTGCAGTGGAGCTTTTGAAGAAATAAGTATGTTTTGATTGGCTAAAGGCCTCATACCCATTGGCTCGAACACCTGGGTATTGCACTGTGTCACATGAACTTCACATTAACAGTCTTTAAGAATGGCTCTGGCTATGCCTCAGAATGGCATCATCTTCAGTTTGCACCACATAGAAAATTGGATCATCGGTTTTTTGTATTACAACACCAACTGTATCCCACTTTCTCTCCTCCTCAAGATGTAGGCATACTAGTTGCCTTGATTGAAGGATAGGGAGAGTCCGGGTTGGATGGTGTCTGTTGTAAAAATGCTTGTAAAAGACTTTTACTCATTTGGTCAGTTCTCATGGTGGAATTAGATGGGACTGTTTTTGGTTCAAGTGTGGAGTCTATCATAGGGGTATTAGTGTTACTTTGTCTTCCAAGCATTTGCTATACAAGGTTTACTACTGTGGAACTTTGTGTAGCAGTGTTGTAAGTCATAAGTGCATGGTAAGGATCAGGGTGACAAAGGATATCTGTGCAGTTTGGAGCAGCATAGATTCATAGATGTGTACTAGGCTAACAACCACTAAGGACCTTATAAGCCAAGCCATGCAACCCAAATGTGACCCACAAATTTGATTTCTACAGGGGATAATTTACTGACTGCCTTCATCTATCAGAGACACAGGCAGCAGACGAGGGATGCATTTCTGGTTACACATCCATTGGTCCAAGTTGCACTTAAATAGGGATAGGGAGGAGCTCTGCTTTGAAAGGATAGGAAGTCTGTTCCAGAGAATACAAAATCTCTGTGAAACATATCTGTCTTACCAACATATCCTATTTTTGTCACAAGCGACATTTAGGTCTTTTAATCTAGTAGATCTGCAAAAGGATCATCAAAAACAGGGCCCAGGGATGCCTTGTTCATAGGTTCATAGATGTGTATTAGGCTAATGGCCCTGGGGCCTTTACAAGCCTAGCCATAGGATTACCCTGCCATTGTGCCACCCAACCTTAGTTCCTAGGGCATCTGCCAAGTAGAGCCACTGGAGTTATCCCCGGGGTGAATTTTCTATTTCCCATCCACTCATCAAGATTTTTCTTGAAGAAGGTCATTGAGATGCACTGCCTGACACGTATGGTAAGTCTATTCCATAGCATGGGCAGTCTCTGGGTTATGAACCTGTCCCTCCAGTCCTTTCTTTTGGTTGTGGTAATGAGGTTGAGGTCTCTGGAGCGTGTCTTGCAGAGAGATTGGGATTTCTTTAGATATAGCATTTCTAACATAGCTGGGTCAGACATGGTTTTGTAAGTCAAGCAGAGATCTCCTCTAATTAGGCGATATGAGGCTGAATATTTGGAGATTGTTTGAGTTTGTCCATATAGGACAAGTGTTTAAGGCCTAGGATCCTCTTTGTGAGGTACTTTTGTGGCCTCTCCAGTCATTGCAGGTGTCTAGTGAGGTACATAACAAATGGGGCATTGTACTCGATGATTAGCCTAATGAGGGAAGAGTAGACAGAGATAATGACCTCTTTCTTCCTGGATGCAAAACTCTTAGTAATGAGATGTGCCACATAGAAGGACTTTTGACCACAATGGCAATGTGGTGATCAAAAGAGAGGTTGCTGTCAATCTGTGTTCCCAGATCTCTTATAATGCCTTCTGTGTTCAGTGGACTACCATCAATGTGGCAATTCATAGGAACTGGGTTTTTCCCAAAGGGATTAACACATTTTTTGGCATTGAGCTTATGGCCATGCTTCTGACACCAGTTGTTTGTCTCAGTGAGGCCATTCTGTAGGAAGTCAACATCACTTGGGGAGTTAATAATAGCTCCCAACTTGCAATTATCTGCGAACTTTGTCAGCCAGAGTCCCTTTCTGTTGGCCTGGACATCAGGGATATAGATACCAAACAGGATAGGACCCATGACCAAACCCTGTGGGACTCCACTCGTGACTAGTAAGCAGCCTGACTTGGAGTCAGCTACTTTCACACTATGTGCTCCATCTGTGAGCCAGTTTGCAACCCACCTAGTGATATAGGGGTTGAATCCTAGCTTAATGAGTTTTTCTATGATTCCTGAGTGGGAAATGGTATCAAAGGCCTTGGCCAGATCAAAGTAGGATGTATGAACCACCTTGCCTTCATCCACAACTCTGGTGACTTTTCAAAGAAGTCAAACAAGTTGAACAGACATGATCTACCCTTCTCAAAACCAAACTGTGTGGGATCCAGAGTTTGGAGATTCCCCATATCCTTGTTTATTAGGTCCATGAGGATTCGTTCCATAGCTTTGCATATCACACTCATCAGGCTAATGGGGTGATAGTTCCTAGGGTCTGTTGTTGCTCCTCCTTTGTGGAGAGGGATGACTGTAGCAGTGAGCCATTCAGTAGGGACAAAGTCTGAGGTGTGGCTGTGATTGGACAGGGCACACTGGTGAGGTTCCAGTTCACCTTGTAGTTCATGTAGAACACAGCCATGGATATTGACAGGTCCCATAGAAGCTGTATTCTTGGCCTAGGACAGTGCTGTTTTAACCTTTGCAGCAGTAATACTGGGTGCCTGACAATCTACTGGTATTGTAATTGGTCCTTTGGGCGGGGAGTAAAGTTGGTACTGAATCTGTCGGCCAGTATATTGGCAATATCTGTTGGCTCGGTATAGGAGGTACCATTGTGCAGTAGCTCAGAGCAAATCTGGATATTGCCGTGGAGATTCTTTACATAACTATAGAAGGCCTTGTGGTTGTCTTTACTATCTGCTGCAATTCTGTTTTCATAGCTAGCTTTAGAGGATTTGATGAGGGATCTCAACTATTTGTTGAGGCTGATAAGGGAGTTTTTCCAGTCTTAGAACTTCACCTTATTCCACATCAGTTTTCTCCTTCTGTTGTAGAGTTTGTTTATGGCAGGGGACTACCAGATTGGCTTCCTTTCTTTGGAGGAGAGTGTCTTGGTTCTATTGGGTATGGTGAAATCCATGCATTTGTGTACATGTTTGTACAGTGCATTGGTGTATGATTCACCAGTCATGCAACTATTCTCTCATGCAACTATTGTATACCAGGAAAAGATTACATTTCAGAAATTTATGATACAGAGTAAAGAGAAAGGGCTTTGAGGCCATCAGCGTAGGATGTTGTGTTTATTCCCTATATTCTTTTGTGAGGACCTTTGTGGACATTCCAGCAGTTCCACTGGATGTTGGATAGTAAGAATTAAAGTAGTCTGCATAAAGCTATATTCCTCAGCAAATTGTTAGACGTTTGTGGATATGAGCTGCTTAACATTCCTTGTGAGTAGTTTGAGAGATATGCCATGTCTGATTAGCATAATCTTGACTCTGGAAAGGAGTTATTGGCTATATGTGATTGATACCCGCAATATTTCTATATCCCAAGATGTAAACCTCCTCTAGGCTTGGATTGGGATAGTGGAGCATCTCAAAATCTGACAGATGGTTCCTTAAAAATTCCCCATATATTAATAGTTTAGTGATAATGCACAGTAAACATTCTAGGGCAGTAAGAAATATAATAACCAAAAACTGGAATATTTTCAAGGTTGATGAACACATTCACAAAACATTAGGTGACAACCCCGGGTTTGTGTACAAGACAAGTAGGAATCTTAAAGACGTTTTTGAACATCAAATTAATATTGTCACCATGAAGCAACGCTCAGGACCAAGATGATACAGGGCTTGTAACCAGTGTAGCTATGCAACAGAACAAGAAAAATTTACTGTGGGGGTACCCTTACAAAAGATTTCCCTTGCAGATGGGAGCTGTTGTTCTAAAGGTATAGTTTATATAGCTTTATGTTGCACTTGTTCAAGTTTTTACATTGGCAAAACTGAAAGGCATTTTCAAACAAGACTTTACAAGCACAGTTATGCTATATTAATATGTTGTGACAACAATCCCTTGTTCAACCATTCATTGAACTGCTCTAACTTTTCCAGATTTTATTTTGGTATCCTAGAAATTGTTCCAAAAGATCCACGGGGGTCGATGGGAGACTAAATTAAAGCTCAGAGAGCTTGTTTGGCAACTTAGACTAAATGCATCAGAACAACCAGGGTTGAATGAACTAAGTTTTATTTCTGATGTGTTGAAACTTAAGGCTTCTCAGCTTTCATTTAAAAGTTTTTGTTTACATTTCTAAATTACAATGTTTTAAAGATATTTAATAAAAAGCGTTTACATTTTATATAATTTTTATGTTAATTTTTAATTGATTGTTGTCATGTGATAAACATGTCATATGACTCCAGAATGGTATTTAACTGATTCACTTAATTTAGAGAAAGGTTCTGATGAAGTCCCAGTAGCAGTTCCATTTTTATTGTCGTTCCTCTTATTTATTATTTTAAAGTGTATCTTGTTGTCATTTTACTGTGATATTCCTCATTTTGGCTAATTAAACCATTTTTTATTTACTACTTGCGACTGTAGTGGCGTGCCTTCATTTGGGCATTAGATTACAGTGCTTTTGGTTCATGGTGATTTATTTGGTGGTCTGCAGCTTTTCAACACTACATGAGCCTTGTATTTCATTTACTAGTTTGAGAGGTATGCTATATCTGATTAGTATAATCTTGACTCTGCCATGGAGTTATTGGCTAGATGTGATTGATACCTGTAATATTTATATATCCCAAAAATCCAATACTACTACTTTATGGACTTTCCCCTCAAACTCACATACATTGGCTGCTATTTTCTGACAGAAATTATGTGATAAAGGAGTCTACAATAATGCTTTTCTCCACTAGCCTCACAATGTATTTTAATATTAGGCCACTATATGGACATCTTGGCACTTCCATGACACTTAGAGAGACCTCGGTGTCCTAACTTCAGCATACTGTGAAGAAGGCATATCATGTGTGTCCTAGTACAACCAAGACATCTGCACAATTGTTTTGTGACTCTGCAGCATGTATACATCAGATACTTGATCTGTGTCCAATGGTTAGGCCATATAACCCTTACATATTTAATAACTGTTTGTAACTCATTGTCATGTTTAGTAGCTTGTTTTATTTATGCTAGTCTTCTTGTACTCAATGGTTGTTGGCCATAATGCTGTGTACATTGGCATTGACATCTTTGTTGTCATACTGTGTCTGGCAAAGTAGGCTTCTGGACAACACGTAATCCACAATTAATTGCTTCCCAGGCTCAAAGATTGTTCTGATAGTGAAACATCTCAGTTTGATAAGAAACTTTTGATATTTGTGTGGTACATTATCCAAATCATAGGACTTAATCAGTGGGATGAGTGATATGTAGACACTCTAGAGGTGAAAATGCTCTTGCCCCAGTAGGTACCTTGAGAACTTTTTACATCCCCACACTATTTTTGTGAACATCTGCTCATCATTAGTTAACATTCTGAAGCAATAAACAATAGGCATCACAACTTGTACATCTGTCTGGAGTAAAGAAGCACCTAGACTACAACTAATGGCATCATCACTAATGACTTCTGGTTTGCTGACATCATAGTAGGTAAACAGTGGAACAGACAGCAGTATTGGTTAAATCTTGCTGACAGCTTGAGCTTGAACATTCTGCCATACCAGGGTACATCTTTCTTTAGTAAATTTATCAGTGGATGACAAATTTATCCCACCTGAAAATGATGTAGCTCAGTTACACAGGTCAGACATCTTAGCTCTACTATAGCATTGACTTTCCTTGAATCCAGTCTGATTTCATGGATACTTAATACCGTTATCAAAATACTGAATATCTGATTTCTAAAAACTGCATTTATCTCTATTCAGTTTCATACCTGAGCTTTTAATGGTTTTGAGCACTGTGTCCAGTCTCATGCCACATATTTCTTTATTTGAATCAAATACTACCATATCATCCATGCCAAAAACAACACTTTCATGCCCTTTGAACAGGTTGCTTATCTCATGTTGAAATATTTCTTGTGCTGAAGTTATATCAAATGCCGGACTTTGCAAATAAAATCTTCCATCAGAGTAATAAAATAGGATTTTGACATTGTTTCTCTTGGGGTATCAGCTAAAGACAACCAGAAACATCTTCAGTGCAGAACATGCTGGTTCCTAAAAACTTAGGTGTAATATCATCTAGAGTAGGTAGACTAAACTTATCACTTATAACTGCATCATTTAACTATTGAAAGCCAACACATATTTTTGCACTGTCATTCGTTTTTATGACAGGAACTATAGGTCACATCATTCAGTCTATTCAGTTATACTTTCAATCACAACAATTCAGCCTCTACTTTAGGCAGTATTGGAAATGGCACTTCTTGGTATGGTCAAGGGATATGGGGACAGTGTTTGCTTTGATTTATTTATTTCTCTTTGTTTACCGGGAAAGTACAACTGGGTAATACCCATTTTCTGCAGAGGTCTAGGGAAAAAAAGCTTCATTTGTTTACATTGCATTATATTAACTTCCAGTTAAACATAGAATAGTTACATTTCTATTTACATTTATACACCTACAATAGTTACATTTACACATTCAAAGATTTTACAGAGGTAGAAGTTACTAAAGAGAAAGCCCACATGCAATGTATTGGATTGTGCAGGCAGCAGTTATGTATAAAAATTGTTTTGACATTTCAGTGAGAGGTTGAGAGTATCGTACAGTGCAGACAAAGTCTCAACCTTGTGATGAGCATGTGCAGGAACAGGAATGGTTAAGATTTAAGATTAAAGTTTTAACTTTATTCCTACAGGTTCACTGTTAAGCAGGTCAATTTCAAAACTCTTATTAGCTGTGTTTATTCAAATAAGCAGTCCCGACTTGCATGCTATAGTTCAAATGAGCAAATACCTTTCAGCACATAAACCCAGAACTCATATTGTGCCCTTTCAATTCCAACATGACTAGAAATTTACCAATGCTCTTTAGTTTGCCTGCAAGTCGACCCATTTCCATTTCTGCTTCATGCAACTTTCAGGCACTTTGAGGTGCTTCTATAAGTAGCAGGTGATGCTACTGTAATATCAGCCCTTGTATTTATTTTAAAACTTAACTGGGGTTCAGTCATTCTTAAATCTGACTTTCAAGTCTGATTCATTGTTTGGCATAGCAGTCAATAAACCCAGGAAAAAGTGCTTTTTTTAATGTCTCAATTTTTTTTCTGAAAAATACTTCTTTTACTAGTTTACTTATGCAAATCACAGCAAAACTTTTCATCTTGTTGAATTTCTTACAACGTCTGCCACGGAGAGCACATGACTCAAACTCAGCATGCAAACAATTATACCTTGTGCATTTGCCCAGCTTGTGTGTACTGTGATGTCCTTCTATACCACTGTTGCAGTATTCTTTACAGTAGGGATCCTCTGCTAAGGGCAGCCCAACATCAGACCAGTATTCCAAAGCCTTTTGGTTGTAATAGAGATGCTGTACATCACATGTATGCTCCCCACACATGGCGTAGGACATAAAGGTGATGTATGGCTGTAGCATCCTCAGAACCATTTTGCCACCGATTGGAAGGGTCTATGTTAAATGTTCAAACATCCAAAATGTCAAACATTACATGGTCAAGACCAAATGTTCAATATTTGGATGTTCGAACATCAAAAAAAAAAAAAAAACAGATAAAAACACTTTAACAGTGTAGTCAGGGGGGCAAGCCCCCCTGCACCCCCATACTCACCAACTTATATATACCAACTCCGAGACTGCACTTCAGTGCAGAAAAGGGAAATTCTCCATATGTGCACCATATGGCGCCGCTGAAAATCTATCTTCGAGCACTCAAAATTTCGAATGTTTGGTCTCGACCATGTAATCTTCGAAATTTTGAGCGTTCAAAGATTTGACAGGTACATGGTTGAAATGCCATCTTTGATCATCGGTCTGAATACTCATTCATATGCTGGTTACCAGTCTGTTTTTCAGATAAGTGCCCTGTTGGGGGGTTTTCTTATCTCCTTTTATTTTGTGGTTGTTGGTTTCATATCATCCAAAAATTGGAAATGCCAGTGTGTTGTGGGAGACAGATTCCCCCGTAAGGATCATCATGAGCAGTGTTTGTTTTGTTTAGGTGCTTCTCATCACTATACTTCTTGTCCCATTTGTCAGGAGTTTGTTCCAAAGACCTAGCATAGCTGCCTCTCTTCTTTAGCCCTTTACTTTAAAACCAGTGTCTCAAATGTTTGGCTAAGGGTACATTGGAGGAATCTTCTCAGCCTGGAGGTCAGCCGTCCACAAAGAAGACCAAGAAAGCTCGGTCAGATACTTCAGCCATACTGTCTCCAACAGGTGTCTCTCTTGAAGCTAGTTGAAGCCCAGAGGACCACCCGGTGATTCAGTCTGATTCCTCTGCCATGGCCATTTTGGAGGCCAGCATGGATCATGCTTCTTACACATCCTGAAAGACCTCGTGGATGTCTGCTTTGGATGTTCAGGGAAGAGATTCCTGCTACACTTATAGAATGTTATCAGGGGTCTGAGCCACCTAAGATCTTTAGGGCTGATGTCCCTTGGAAAGGAAACAAAAAAAACTAAGCACTTTTTTCCTGCTCTAAAGACCCTCAGTCTGAGGCATAAGATTTCACATAAGGTCTGTTTAATACCCTTATGGCTTTGAACCCTCCTCAGGGGGTCTCTGTTCCTACTCCCCCGTAGTTTTCTACTCCTCTTAAGAGGCCTAGGGAACAGGTTTCATCTGATGAGGATATGGATTCTGATGAAGAATCCTTGATAGATTCTTCACTGATTCCCTCTGTTTTGTAGTATGGCTCTGAAGAGGATGAATCTATTAGTTCTGACTCTCCTTTTAAGGAGGTTTCCTTTGGTGATACTATTTCTCATATGATGGACTTTTTAAGTGAGATTGTGCTCAAGCATCTGATGTCCAGCAAAGGTATTATGAGCTCCTTCAAATGGAGTATCTCAAGCCCTCTGCTGTCCCTTCTGTTCTTGCTGCCTCGTTGAATGCATTTTCTGCAGCTTCTCAGGCTCCTGACTCCCAACTCCCTGCTGCTAATAAACTGACAGTTTTTAAAAGGTGTCTGAGGTTTGCAAATTCCTTTATAAGTGGCCTTCTGCTGACCCTTCTGTTGCTTCTGTTACTTCTAATAAGCCATCTAAGCTTTTGCCTTCTACAAAGCTGCTTACCTTTGACAAGAACAGCAGAACTATGGAGAGGTTGGGTAAGAAAGTGTATACTTTTGCTATGTTGGTATTCAGGGCTGTAAGCTACCATACCCAAATGACCGGATATATTTTGGCTCTTCTATCTCAGGCCTGTCAGATTATTTCAGATCTTCCTTACTCTGAGAGGAAGACTTCAGCTCTTTCTTCCATAGGGCCATCTTCTCAAATAGCTCACCATTTTATTAAATGCAGGGCTGGGAGGGTGGCCTAATGAGTACTTCTCTATGAACCTATGCCGCATCTAGAGTTTCTGCTTTTGGTTCTGTATTGAAGAGGTATCCCTGGCTTCACCTCCAGCCTTTGCCTAATGATATTAAGACTAAGCTGATGGATGCTCCTCTAGATGTCAAACATCTTTTTGGTGCTGCTGCTGAGCTATTTAATTCCATTCAGGAAAAGGGTAAGGCTTTACAGGATTTGAAGCATAATTTTGTTTCACTTGTTCCCAAGTTTCAAAGGAATTACTCTAATAAACCTACTTTTGTCCACATACAGTCTTGTCCTCCCCCCAAAGGTAAGAAGGGTGGTAGAAGGGCTCCTCCTGCTAAGTCTACTCAGACTCTTTCAGCTCAGAAGCCTCCAAGTGCTGTCTGGCTATACTTGCGCCTCTCTTCTCAGTCATTTTCCTCTCTCTTCATCTCTCTCTATCACTTCCAATTTGGTTAAATATTAGTCCAGATTCTTGGGTTCTATCCATAATTCGACAAGAGTATTATATGATCTGGAAATCTTTTCTGCCCTTTTTGGGCATTCCTCATTCTCATCAGGAACAGCTGCCCTTTTTTCCAGAGGTGCTTCAAGGCCCTGTTGTCTCAAAGAACAATTCAAGAAGTTCCAACTCTTCAAAAGGGGAAGGAGTTTTACTCCAGAATGATTCTGGTCTCCAGGAAAGAAGGCACCTGTGGACCCATTCTGGATCTTTCTGAGCTAAACACTTTTTTAAAGGTTCCTTCCTTTTGGATGCTATCACTTTAAACCTTGCTTCCTCTTCTTCTTCAGGCCTTTCTAGTTTCTCTGGTTCTAAAGGATTCCTATCTCCATATCCCTATTCATCCCCTATTCAGGAAGTTTTTACATTTCTCTGTTGCTTCCTTGCATTTTTAGTTCTTTGCTTTGCCCTTTGGCCTCTCTACTGCCCCAAGGGTCTTCACCAAATTCCTCCTCTTGTGATTGCTTTTTCAGGTTGAGGAGAATCCAGAACTTTCCTTACCAAGATGACCTACTCATTCAGGCATCTTCTCCAGAGATTTTTCTTCAGCATCTTCACTTTACTATTTGTCTCCTGAAAACCCTAGGGTTTACAGTGAATTTCCAAAAATCATTCCTAACTCCTTCTCAGGATCATGTTTTTCTATGATGCAGGCTCCAGACTGTTCCAATGCTCGCAGATCTATCTCCTCCCAAGGCTTTAACTCTGATTACATTCTTTCAGTCCTTTTTTCGTCTGGACTCCATTACAGCCAGAGAGTTTTTATGGGCTCTGGGATACATGGCTTCCTCTATCCCCATGCTTTCTCTGGCCAAGCTTCATGTCATAAAGCTCCAGTGGTTCCTGAAGTCAGTCTGGCTTCAACATTCTCATCCTTTGGATTTTCTGATTCCCCTTCTTCCATGCCTCGAGCTGGAAATTCAGTGGTGGATTCATCAGTTGCCCTTCAAACCAGGGATTCCTTTTCAATCTCCAGTACCAACTCAGGAACCCTTTACAGATGTCTCATCACAGAATGGGGGGCTTCCTTTGGTCTCTGAAAGTGTCGGGCCTTTGGTCTTTTCAAAAAGAAGGACCACATCAATATCAAAAAGATGAGAGTTCTTCTCCTGACTCTTCAGGCTTTTCATTCACTTTTCCTTTTCAGGGCCCCTCAAAATTTTCACAGACAATACCACAGTGATGTGGTACATCAACAAGCAAGGGGAACAAGACCTTATCTCCTGTGCAAATTAGCTCTTCAGGTTTGGGATCTAGCTGTCCTGTATCAGGTGACTCTTCGGCTGGTTTCCATTCCACCAGATCAGAATATTGTGGCAAATTCTCTGAGCAGGACCATAACACAAACTCATGAATGGATGCTTCACAGAGATGTGTTTCTGGACATTGTCCAGCAATGGGGTACTCCTCAAGTAGATCATTTTGCCTCCTGTGTGAACAGACAGCTTCATCTCTTTTGCACCAGAGTCCCAAGTCCTCTGGCTTGGAAGGTGGATGCCATCTCTTCCTGTTGGAAGATGATATTTCTTTATGCCTTCCCTCTCCTTGCTCTCATACCGAGAGTCCTATTCAAGATAGAACAGGATGGTCCTAAAATCTTGTTGGTGACTCCCTTTTGGCTCAGACAGCATTGGTTCCCATTTCTTCTGCATTTAACCAAGGGCAATCATCACATTACCTCACAGGGTGGACCTACTCACAAAGGACAACGGATCTCTCATCCATCCCCTCCTGCCCATTTTTCAACTGACAATGTGGGTGGTAGGGTTTTGATCCCTTTTAGATACTGTGCTTTGGGTCCTGCAGGAGGCCAGGAAACCCATTACCAGAAAATCTTATTTATCCAAATGGAAGAGATTTTCTGTCCGGTGCCTTTTTCAAAACCTGCAGCCACTTAATGTGGAAGTTCCTTTGGTTCTCTCTTACTTGTGTGAACTTCTCAATGCTGGGTTGGTGTACTCTTCTGTTAAACCCCACTTATCATCTATTTCTGCTTTTCTGACTCCCCTTTGGCTTCCAGATTTGAGGTCAAACAATTTCTTAAAGGTGTCATTCATTGTAAAGAATACTGCAACTGTGATATGGAAGGACATAGTGCAGTTGTATAAAATCTTACCACAACAGTAGAAGTCCTTCTCTTTGGTGTTGCAGTATTCATTCCCTCCCACCACCCCATGTTTCTTTTCTATTTTTGGATATACATGTTCCCAATTTTCTCCTTAGACTGTTGTTTTTCCTGGGGATTTTCAGTTCTGAGGATGGTATGTCTGTATGTCACCTTTTTGCCCTACACCATGCATGGGGAGCATACGTGTGATGTATGGTGTCCCTAGTACAACCTAAATGCTTTGGTATACTGGCCGGACATCGAGCTACCCCTGGTAGGGGATCCCTATTGTAAATAATACTGCAAAAGTGAAGAAAAAGACATCTACTGTTATGGTAAGATTTATACAACTGTACTTTTCTTATACATATACACACACATAAACACACAGACACGTGAACATAGTTTCATACTCATGCACACTTACGCAAACACACACACACACACACACACACACACACACACACACACACACACACACACACACACACACACACACACACACACACACACCACATGCATACACTCACACCCACATCCACAAACACACACACTGTCATGCTTTTCACAGAATTTGTCATTTTTTTCTTCAGGTTCTGCTTTACATGCAGTATTTGTTGCACTCGTTAGCATTTTATTTTTCTATCAGATCAGCCATCTCTAGCAATCTGAACTGCCTTTTCTAAAGTTAAATTCACTTCTGACTGTAACTTAAGATACTTTCCTATCAGCCATCACAATCATAAT
The DNA here is from genome assembly GCF_019279795.1 of Protopterus annectens. Classification (NCBI taxonomy): domain Eukaryota; kingdom Metazoa; phylum Chordata; order Ceratodontiformes; family Protopteridae; genus Protopterus; species Protopterus annectens. The sequence continues at coordinate 805,695,557 of NC_056733.1, read as the reverse complement.
TCTATCCCTTAATTCTGTCATCTTTTGTCTTGTCAAATCCACAATTTTCACAGAGTTCAAAAGAACCTGACAAAAGTTCAGCACAATCTCTTTTACCTTCAGCATATCTGAGAAAGCATACCTTTACAATAATAACATTTCAGCTTGGCACAAAATATTAATTGAGCTTAGTTACTAATAACTGATATGTAACACTCTGGCCCTAAGAATATGAAAATGACCTGTAAATGTATTTCAGTTCTTGGCCTGTAGCAAAATATAAGTTACAAATGTCTTCAACTGCTTTTGCCATTAATGGCATAAAGTGGAGAGTTTTTCCGGATTTCTATCATATTCATTATCCAATTTAGCTACAATTCAAAAACCTATGACTCAAATGATGACACCTATGACACTTGATGGCTGAGCAAATAATGATTGTGAAGTTGGACAGTTTTGGTGGGTCACACATAGCCATTTTCAATACATTTTCAATTATTTTCAGTTGTAAGACTGCTATTTGTTGAGATGACAAATTAGAAGGAAAAATACTATTTTTTGTTAAAAAAAATGTTTACTCTCAGCTCTGTGGCATTTAGTTTGCTGTTCAGTGTTTTTGTGCTCTGAAAAATGTTTTTCAGTCAATTTATACTAAAATACCATTTCTGACACTGTGTCATGATGCACACTGATGGCTGTCCACTCGTCTAGTTCTGTGTTGCTAATAATGGTACCAACCCCAAATATTTTAAGTATATTGCACCTTTAATAACACACAAAATGGCAGCATATGAAAAGACAGTAACAACTTCATCTCCATTTCTCAAACTGTACAACTGAAATATCAGGCTCAATGTATCATAGAAATAGGCTGTTCTTAGAGGCACAGGAATATGTTACATATATCTACAAATACATTTACACATCTACATCTTTCATACTTTTTTATAGCAATTACCAAAAAGGAAAACACTGTTAATGAGTTCTTCATCTCTTTTTATGGCATGCAGTAGGGAAGTTACCTGTAATGTACACTTTGCTAACTGACAGCAAACAAACTGTTTAAAGCTAGGCCACAAAGAAAAAGATGGCTAAAAAATAAAATAAAAAATAAACAAAAAGGCTTTTGCAGAAAAAAAATTGACATCTTCCTAGTTAGACTGAAAGACTTGTGCTTTTACTTCTGGAATCAAGTCATGATGGAGTCTAGTAGATAGCTATTAACTGTAAAAAACTTTTATTTCCATAACAAATTTTTCACTGCTAGATTAGCAGTAACATGGCAGATCATGAAATATTAAAAAACCTGTCCAAACCTTGTATGAGGAAAACAAGAGACAAACCCCGGGATTCACTAATGGCTGATTTCCATGCAGGAACAGTATAGGAGCTCCTGCATGGAAAATGGCTGGCGAGCGATCCAGGAAACTGACGTTTTCACATGCACGAGTGGCCCTACACTGTTCCTGCATGGAAAGCCACACGGGATGCCAATCACCTCATTTGCTGGTAGAAAACATGCAAATGAGGTGATTTTGTGATCCACGAAGCTGGCTGGACTCCATGCAGGAACAGTGTCAGGGCAGAAATGTATTCAGTTACTAACTGAATACATTTCTGCATCTGAACAAACGGAGACAGGACAGCTCATGGAAAGCATGTATTACAGTCAAACACACATGCCAATCGCCAAATATAAGGCCATTGGCATTAATAAGAGTTTATTTTTTTTTAAATTAAACTTTTTGTTTGACCGATCACAGCTGTTTAAGCTTAGGGCAGCAGCGCACAAACGGGATTGTGCCGAAAATAAAATAAAATGAGAAAAGTCAAATTTAAGTTAATTCTGCATTTTGCCATTTTTGTCAATGGCATGCAGAATGTAAACAACACCAGGGAGCACTGGTTGTCAAGAAGAAAGGGTCTGTTTAAGTGCAGTAACTAACGACTTACACACTGGGGTATGCAAATGAGGGGAGTTATACTAAATCACAGATTTCCTCAAAGTGTCAGCTTGTACCTAACCATGTAGGTGCAGCAATATAACAGTGCAAGTGTAAGAGCCGAATGACTTCATTAGGTGGTGTGTCATGCTTGCTGTAAGCTCATTGGAGCTCTGTGGCCTGTGTTTGCCCTTAGCTAAGCACAGATAAGGAAAGACGTGTGTCAGATGTGCCTGAGCACTGTGTATATTGCCTAAATGGGTGTATGTGCTGCACACCGGCATTTAAAAAAAAAAAAAAAAAAAGAGGACATGGCAACATTGTTTACATTTGACCACTGGGTATGTATGGCACCTCAGGGCTTAAATAGGGAGGAACTGGGAAGGGGAAACAGCACTAGGAAGGCAATCAAGGAGAACTAGCATAGCTGGCAGGTGGAATGTATCAGAATCAGCCAACTACACATGCAGCAGCCCAGTACACTAATATAAACTATGCAAACACCCTACAGATTGTTTTTTCCCACAAACTCTACACCGCCAGTGTACACAGATGGGGGATTTTTAACTGGCAAAACTAACTAAAAATGTTAGAAGCTGCTGCTGCTTTACTCCATCAATATGTGCTAGAGACTGAGGGTGGTGAGAAGGAGAATGCTGACAACCAACCCACAGTGAGGAGGAGGAGAAGAGTGTACATACCCAGGGTAACCTACCAGGGCCTACATGAGCTGGAGATAGTAGAGCGCTATGCGGTGGACAGGGACATTCTACAGCAAATCATTGAGCTGAGCTGACTACCCCTTACTAACAGAACTAATAGAGGGGAACCCATCCCAGTGGATACCAAGGTATGTCTTGGCTTAAAAATACTTGCCATAGGTACCTTCCAAAGACCAACTGGGGATATCATGAGGGTCTCACAGGCATCGGCATCCAGGATACTCCACCACTTCCTGGATGCCATGACACAACATGCCAATTAACACATATATTTCTCAACCGCCCGTGAGGTGCTGACCACACGTATGTGTCTCTTCCACCATATAGCAAAATACTCTGAGGTAGTTGGTGCTATAGACTGCATGCAGGTCCATATCAAAGCACCACCTGGTGAGTGAGGCAGGATCTACATAAACAACAAGGGCTTCCCCTCCATCAACTGCCAGGTCATGTGCGATGCCCAGGGCATTATCATGAATATGTATGCTGGCAGCCCTGGAAGCTATCACAACTCCCACATCTGGCATTGCTTACAGCTATATCAGGCATTTGCCAGGGGGGACATCCCATATGGTGAGCTAGTGGGGGATGCTGGCTATGCACTGGAGCCATGGATGATGACCCCCATCAGAAACGCAAACACACCCGAACAAGAACACCATAATGAGGCACACACACATACCAGGATCATTGTAGAGCATGTGTCTGGGATCCTCAAGTCACAGTTACACTGCCTTGACATATCCGGTGGAGCCTTGCAGTACTGTCTAGCTACATGTACACAAATGTTGATAGTATGTGCCATGCTACACAATATGATCCTGTGGAAACAGCTGCAGCAGGAACAGCATGGGGCAGGGCTACACAGCCCCCCACCATTGCCAAGGCCAGCACAGGCACAGATGAACTCGGAGGAGGAACATCCGGAGCCTGCCACTGTAGGCAGAAGGAGGCATGTGCAGTATGACCAGGCCTTGGCAAAGAGGCAACGCATAGCACACACACTGACACTGTAGGGATCCAGGGACTGATTCTGCTCTCCAAATCTCACATACAGTAAAAGTGATGCCAAACATGACACTACCTGAGTTTTACCATGTATGGGAGTGTATGTTCTCATACTTGTATATATGATATGGATGCAAGCATGCAAGGGAAATTGGGTGGCTGAATGGGATAGCAGCAGACAGATATATGGGACAGCAGGAAATTCATAACAAATACTGGTGTCAACATACTAGGCAGCACTACACAAGGTGACAACCCCCACTGCAGTACATGTGATGACCCAAATAACTGTGGGTGTCAATAGGTCACACACATGGATATCAATGAGGGTCACATATCCACCACCAGCCTCACCCAGCAGAACAGGTGTAGATGACCATGAAGAAAGGCCAGGCTAAGGCCCCCAAATGATGGCAATGGTGAACAGCCCCCCACCAGACCTACACAGACATACTACAACAGGTCTGGCAGTTGCATTCTTGTTCTGAAGGGTAAGAAGTCTGAAACTGAAATATATGCCATTAAGATCTAACGTGTGTACTCTACTGATAGGCCTCCTGTCTGCATGATAGGTCACAATACAATATGAAATGGAACCCAACAGAGTAACCAAAATACCAGTACAGTCATTTCAAATGTTAAAGTCTGCAGGTGTGCACCCCCCACCCCCAATCCCATGTAGAAATGCAGTAACAGATGGCCTGCAGCACTCTCAAATGGCCTACAGTCCTCTGGCAAAGGCTCATGCCTCACTGATAGTGCCAATGTATGGAATGTCAGGGGGTCCCAACTAACAACCTAACACAGTAAACAGAAAACAAATGCAAGGCCATGTTGACAAATGCCAGTAGCATGCCTCCCCATGTCCTACTGCAAGGACTGTGGATCAGGCCATAAATACTAATGGAATAAAGGCCCAACTATAGGGATACCTATGAGATGCTGCTTACATAATGTTTGGTGAAAGAGAGAATAACAGAGGGGGCAGTGTAGAAGCATGGATGTCATGGAGTGTGTGAAGTCTGAAACTCTAATGTCCACCTATACTGTCATACATGTCCACTCCCGATTGCAAACCCATGAATGAATAGCAACAAAACTGATCGTAAATCACAATGTGAAGGTAAACTGACCAGATATATGAGTCCTGCCTCTGGATAACCTGGGTGTATCTGTACAGCTGAGAGGTATGGCCCCAGCAAGATATGGCCATTCCGTGAAGTTGAGAAAAGCACAAGAAGGGGAACCCCAGCCAGCATACTAACAAGGTGCTGGACCATTTACACAAAACCAGCAGTCTATTGTCTGCAGCTACCCCTCCACAATTGCAGTTGTGTGCCAGAATATGTAGTCTATATGCCTTAGAATATTGGTCTCAGCGTCATTCATCTTGTATCTCCCGGTAAATAACTGTGAGCAAAGAAAGATAACTGTCAGTAGTTGATGACATGACACATCACAGTGTAAAACAGTACATATGTCAGAAAATCTATACTACAACCAAACATGTAACACAAGCAGCACAGACAACAATAGTTACAGTATCCCCCATATGTTAAGCCCATTGTGTCTCCATATTGGCAACCTATCTACAGATATCCTGCAGAAAGAGTTTGCTATGTGTAGCTGTAGCACGCAAAACCCTGAACTGGAGTCCAACCCTCCCTGGAATGGATGCACACACTCAGTATAGAAGGTCATACTGGGCATGCTCCTACACTTAATGAAGCCCATGTCTCACAACAGAGTGGACTACAGATATCTGTTATTCGCAGCTGTCTGTGCACACACACCTAATTGTACACCATTGATACTTCACATGCACACATTGGATAGGAATACACACACATATCTAAGGCCAACATAAAATAATATGTCAAACATACACACACAGAGACGTGGGGAAGAGAAAGACAGACAGCAAATCCCATTATGAGGCCTGTCACACCCACTACACATCTCATAGGCCTATATCACATGATGTGCTGACGTCATTCACTGTAGAAATACCTTGGGTTAGCCCTCATTCCTATAGTGTCAGTGGTGCTTGTGATAACTGTGTAACACTACAGTTCAAACAGGTATCCATGTAGCAGTTGTAATCTCAGCCCTGTCAAATGTAAAGTTGTGTTTGAGTGTGTGTGTGTTTCCAGATGAATGTGGTTGAGGCCATTCACACTCACTAAACCTCCCTTACTCATCTCTCAGCACTGCTGCTGATGTTACTCTCCTTCAAAGATGCCTTTGGAGAGCTCTTCAACATATAAGCTCTGTGGCACTCTCGATAACTGTGTAATACTATAGTGTAACAAACTAGTTACATAGGGGTTCCAATCCTGATCCTGGCAACTCTGTAAATGTGAGTGTTTGGTTGAGAGAGATAGTGTGCGTAGCCTTGTACAGACCTGATTTTGTGGCCACTCACACTTATAACACTTCCCTTACCCATCCTTTAACACTGCTGCTGATGTCACTCACCTTCAAAGATACCTTTGCACAGTTTGCTAGCATGTAAGCTTGGTGGTGTATGCAATAAATGCAGAGCAATGTAGTAGCACTAACTACATAGGTATGCGTTTGAATCTCATTACTGGTAAGTGTTTGTGTGTGTACATATGAATGTCTGTAACTTAAAGATTTTGGCCCCATTTAAACCCAGTACACATCTCAGTGCCTGAGTTTAGCAGTCCTGCAGATATCATCTATCTTAGACGTACCTGTTGGCAACACTAAACCATGTAAGGTCAGTGGTGTATGTAGTAAATGTGTAACATACTGGTCTGAAAAGATAATTTGATAGAGGTTTGAACCTCACTCCTGGTAAAAGTGTGTGCAGGGTAAAATATTTTGTGGAATCTCTCACCCACTACATCACCCAATGCCAGTTTTTATAAGGGCTGCCGATGTTTCTCACCTTAGAAGTACCTTGGGACAGCATCCATCCTATAAGCTCCGTGACACATGTGATAAATGTGTTATTCTGTAGTAGCAACACATAGCTAGGTAGGAGTTCAAAATTCAGTACTGGCAAGTGTGTCACCAGTATCCTGTGTGGGGGTTGGTGTGATTGTGTAATAACATGATCCATTGGGTGGGTGGATTATGCTAAATTATTATGTTGAGGACCTAGTATATGTACCAATGTCCACATTACAAGGCCAACAGTTGTCAAACACCATAGAGGTTGGTGTAGACAACCCACAGCCTTAAATGTCTAGTGCCATGTGCAATGACTATGTGACAGTATGGATTAGTGAAGAATATAGGCAACGCTTTTAATACTCAGAGACCACTCTCCACCCATGAATCATACACAAACACACTTGGCTAGGCAACAACTACTATACTGGTAGTTTCCCAGCATACTGCCTCACAGATAGTACCCATGGTGTGATTGCAATGTACTCCATGCCTGTTGACCACAACAGTGCCACTGACAACAGAAAATACTTTGATGTGTTACATCTCCTGACTGAGTGTGTGTTATTCAGCAAGTAAAAGGACACGGCACCCTGTTCCATCCCCTCAGTGGCCCAATCAATATGTACAGTGGCCCTTTTGCCATATTCCCCACTGGACGCCTGCAACAACTGTACAGTCTGCAAATGTACCCCACAAAGGGAATACCATGCCTTATACACATGTCCTATATGGACAGATGCCAATAACTCCAATGAATACCTGTATCATACTGTCAATGTAGGTGCAATCACTACCTCAGTTACATAGCCAGGTCTCACCAAACAAAGTCAGGAATGCTACATCAGAAGATACAAATTTGTCCACAAGCACACTTACACACTTCAAAGAACATGCATGTGGGACATGTTCACAGCTCAGACACTGTCCATGTTATGGAATATAAATCACTTACATGGGAAACAGTGCACATCACTGACCACCCACAATACATATCTGGATGAGTGGAAGGGGAATACAATACCCCCCAGGCGACAACTCCAGTGACTATACCCCTGAGCCACACTGGGGACTATTTTCATGTGGCCTGATGTCAGGGCATTCCCTTGGGCTAGCCTTGTAGAGCCTTCAGGCCTGTTCACCTACTACATACCTATGAAGCAATGAACCTATGGATCTCAGTATTGGCAAATGTGTGTGTGTGTGTGTGTGTGTGTGTGTGTGTGTGTGTGTGTGTGTGTGTGTGTGTGTGTGTGTGTGTGTGTGTGTGTGTGTGTGTGTGTGTGTGTGTGTGTGTGTGTGTGTGTGTGTGTGTGTGTGTGTGTGTGTGAATTGTAATCTCAATGTGTTTGGTTGATGAATATCCCCTGTGGCTGTGGTTATTAGCAATCAACGGTGTGTCCAAACCAGAACATTTACCATTCTCCATTCTAAAACAGATTATGTAAATCAACACATACCTATGTACAACCCTCAGCCCTATAATCTGTGAGGCATATGCAATCTCTGTGTTACAGACTGGGGATTACCTTGCACATACTGTACCCTGCCTATGACATGGTGGATGTGTTACCACACTACCATACCCCATGGCCTTTCTGCAGGGCCACATCCTGGTGACACACAGATGCCTGAATGTGAATAGGATACAGTATGTGAGAACATATTCACTCAGCACTTTACAAGTGGGGGGAGAGAGGGGTAAAGCTGGCACTGAATGTGTTGCCAAGACTGTGGCTAATATCTGTTGTCTCAGGATAGGTATTAGCATTGTACAGTAACTCACAGCACTTGCGTTTAATGCTGTGGAGATTGTTGATGTAACTATCAAAGGCTGTTGTCATTGTCTGCTGCATCCCTGCTGCTACACATGCCTGTTGGGGATGCCATGAGGGATCCAAAGTTGTGTTTCAGGCTAATAAGGGAGTTCAACAGTCATGGGATACTACCTTTCCCTGCAACAGTGTCCTCCCTCTGATGTACACTTTAGTAATGGCAGGGGAACATCACATTGTCTCCCGGTGTTTGGAGGACAGTGTCTGGGTTCTGTTGGCTCTGGCTAGCACCATGCATTCATGTGCCTGTTGATACAATGCCTATGTGTATGATTCCACAGTCATGGAGCTATTTCCTACTGCCATGGGTGCAGTGAAGACATCCACCCCTGTTTTTAGGGCAGCAAAGTCAGCTCCGGAGAGGTTTTGCCAGGTGGTTATCTTTGTGGGGGTTGTGGATGACATGTTGAGTTCCATGTTGATTTTAGCCTATGTGAATCTCACCATGCAGGGATTGACATCTGTGGATGAGCAACAGTCCCATATTTAAGTGGTCACAGGTCAATGTTGTTGCATCCCCTGCAAGGGTCAGTATGAGCTGGTCTGGGGCAATGAAAATGATGAATCCCAGAAGTGTTGAGCCACTGTACTGGCACTTGGCTACATTCCCCAGGTGATGGAGAGGTAGTTGAAGACACACATACTTTGTCACTATTGCATTGGATCATCATAGAGGGCAGGGTATTGAGGAATGTGCATTGACAGTCTAGGGACATAGATGTGTACCCATAGTAGGCTATGTTCTGGATTGCACTATTACCCCAAGGCAGTTGCACTGAAGTCTCTCCAAAGCATTATGATGGGATACTAGTCTGGATGTGTTCCTATCCATAATGAATATGGAGATACTATCTGGGGAAGTGTGGTGTGGTCCATGTTTGGGGGCTGGTAGCTGTGGAATGTGTCATAGCCTGATATTGCAGGTCTCCTGTCTGCTGCTGTGAACCACCTCTCCATTACAGCAGACATGTGTCCTCCACTCCAACGACTGCTATGAGTGACTGCACCCTGACAGTTAGATGCCCACTGTTTAGCAGCATAACTCTCAGATTGCATACATGTGTAGCTGTTATGGTGGTAATAACATTAGGAACACTGCCTAATAAGGCACCATAGGTGTGGCAAGGCACTTAGCCAGTACCTGGCAACCCAGTGGTGACAGATGTAGGACATCCATGGCAAATCACTGGGTTCTGTCAATCATGTCATTCCAGGCAGAGAGGTTCTGGATTCCTTGAAAATGACACATAACACATAAGCCAATGTTGCAGTCAATCATGTATTGATAGTACTGCAGCATCATTCTGGGTGACAGTGGTACACTGCCCAGGGCTACTGTCACTACTGCCTGGACCACATAATCAGAGAGTTCAACTATGTCTCCTGTAGTCCAGGGAGGTGTCTCCCTAGTCATTCACACCCACATGGATACAGAGTGATATGCATAGTTGTTGTGGAGTGACATGACTGGCTGTGTCATGTGGTAGATGATGGCATGTGATAGATATTTGGCTGCTACCTGCTCCATATTCAACTTACTGAGTGGGATGTGTGTGCCTCATTACTGAGTTACCTATAATCACTGTATTGTGCAAGGTGGTTAGCCTTAGGAGCTTAGGATGGGGTCACACTGTGTAGGCTAAATATGTCTCACTTGGCATGTGCCATGTCGCAGTGTCTGAGTTGGTGTCTGCCTTGCTGGTCTGTGCTGTTTGGGTAAATGTCCATTGAGTGCCTCTGGGAAGATGGGTTTGTGGCTTTTCCCTTTATGTTATGGCTGTCAAAGTGGGTGTCATGGTGAGCTACTTGTTCCACATGGTGTGGTGCAGGTGTTGATCTTATCATCTTGACCTGCTAGTCCAGTCTTTGCTGGGGTGTGTATATGTCCACATTGGGTGATATATGGGTAACCATCTCAGGTCTGAGTGTTTGGAGTTTAGAGGGGAGGGTTGTCTGTGTACATGAGGCAGCTGGATTAGTGCCCCAGAATGGACAAGTGCACCAGGTTAATGGGTAAAAACACAGATAATTGCCCTTCAAACATGCCAGGAGGGGTGGACATAATTAGTAAGTACTGGGCCTACATCTGTGATGAATGAGTAATACCGATCAGTGGCACAGGAAAATAACTTTCTTTGGTGGGATAAGCCAGGGAACCTTGTTGGCTAGGCTTACATAGGCCCCTGGGCCAATAGCCTAGTACCTACCTATGAGCCTATGAACCTATGATGGCTGCCAAGTGTGCCACACTTCTTGATACAATAATCTGGTGAAGTGCCAAGCCCTAATTCTAGTTGAAGTGCAAGACAGAAAGAACTAGCATGATGTATGGGAGGAACAGAAGGCAGACTGTCTGCCACTTGTAATACTTTACCACAGCTGAGCAGTTATCAGCAGCTTTAGCCACATGAATATTCAGTAAACTCTGTAGCATGTGCTGTAATTGTGTAACACTATAGTAGACATACCTAGATATGCAGGAGTTCTAATCTCAGTACTGACAAGTGTGTATGTGTGTATGAGTTATGTACTGTCTGGATAATACCATTTTTGACCTGTGTACTACCCTTTACACTTTCCTTTGGTCCAATTTAGTAGGCCTGTTGATGTCATCCACCTTAGAAGTTCCTTTGGAAAAAGTGGAAATGTGTAAGCTCTGTGGCACATCTGATAACTGTGTAACACTGTAATAACATACCTAACTAGTCATGAGTTCGAATCCCAGTACTGGCAAGTGTGCGTGTATGTATGTGTGTGTGGCTCATGTACTGCCTGGCTCATACCATTTTTGACCTTTACACTACTCTTCACTCCAATTTAGTAGACCTGTTGATGTCATCCACCTTAGAAGTTTCTTTGGAAGAGGTAGAAATATATAAGCTCTGAGGCACATCTGATAACTATGTAATACTATACTAAGAATACCTAAATAGGCAGGAGTTCTAATCCCAATACTGGTGAGTGTGTGTGTGTGTGTGTGTGTGTGTGTGTGTGTGTGTGTGTGTGTGTGTGTGTGTGTGTGTGTGTGTGTGTGTGTGTGTGAATCATGTGCTGTCTGACTCATACAATTTTTAACCATTACACTTCCCTTCACTCCAATTTAGTAGACTTGATGTCATCCACCTTAGAAGTACTTTTGGAAGAGGTGGAAATGTATAAGCTCTGTAGTGCATCCACTAACCGCATACCACTATAATAGGAATACTTAGATAGGCAGGGGTTTGAATCCCAATACTGGCAAATGTGTGTGTGTGTGAATCATGTACTGTCTGGCTTATACCATTTTTGACCTGTATACTACCCTTTACACTTCCCTTCACTCCATTTTAGTAGACCTGTTGATGTCGTCCACCTTAGATGTACCTTTGGAAGAGGTGGAAATGTATATGCTCTGTGGCGCATCTCGTAACTTTGTAGCACTATAGTAGGAATACCTAGAGAGGCAGGAGTTCTAATCCTAAGGCTGGCAACTGTTTGTGTGTGTGTGTGAGGATCATATCAGGTGTGGCTTATACCATTTTGATGTGTATACCATATTCGGCTGGTGCCCACCTCCCGCTGTCATTACTTTGCATAGTGTGGTAACAGCATCTGCCTCACATGCAGCAGGTTAAACCATTGTACAGTCCTCCTTACAGATGTGTCTGGAATATCCATATGTTTGAAACATATACATGGTTGGACACAGTATGTGTGCCTTACCAATGCCCATGTATGTGATATCATAGCCAAATAGGCCACAGTGACTGTATTGACACACATGGCAGCATGAGGCATCATACCTGACTGAAACATCATGCTGATGGGATGTCTGCTGCCCTCACAGGTGGACAGCCTTGTAGGTGCAATATATGAGTCCAATGCTGATAGGACATCTGCTGCCCTCACAGGCGGCCAGCCTTGTAGGTGAAATACATGAGTCCAGATGCTTGGTTTTACAAGTGAACTGTACCTGTTATGGGTCACATTAAAGGCCGGAAGAGGTGTGGACTGTCATATTGTTGTACTAATTAGTATGCAACAGGAACAACTTGCATCTTAAGAGGGGTGTGTATACAATTTATATCCACTGTATACCAGTAATGTATCACGCATGACCTTACCTCAAGCCATTTGTTCAGCACAAGTTGCTGGCCTCTGTCCAGACATCTTGGCACTGATAAGTTGTGTGGTATTGTACAGGAATCTTGTGTTCACATCAGATAAGCCCCAGTGGTGACTACTGTGATGCAATACAGTTAACTCCAGCACAAGTGAACATGCAACAAGCAATGTAGCTATTACATAAAGCAATATAGCTATTATGATGGTTGTGTGCATGGCAAATTGCATTTGCTTCACATGCCTGGGGTACTGCCAGGCAACAGCAGAACAATGTCACACTCACCAGCTTCAGGCTGCTGTCCCATATACAGACCACAGGGTCCTAGGCAGTTGTGAGAGGGAGATATTGTCAGAAAATGCACATGTGGCCTTGGTACAGGATGGATGGAGCATGTCTGCACATCTACAGTACTAACCACAATAATACACAATGCCCTGTCCTCACCATAGATGTGCACCTCTGTGCCTTAGAAAACCCCATCCACAACTGCAATCAGACCTGACACGTGCATGTACATATAATACAGATACATGCATGTCTGATATATTAGTGTACTAATCCCCACTGGGCCCTTACCTGCATGCTCCTCATCCAGTGTGTGTGTGCAGCCTACTTCCAAAATGCTTCCCTCAGCATCATGGCTTGTGTGTTCGGCATGTGGCCCAAGTGTGGTGAGGAGCTCCTTGGTGGGTGTCAGTGGGGGCTGGATGGCTGGGCCCCCATCTATGGCTAGCCAGTCCCTTGCTACAGCAGCAGTCCATTGATGGGCATGGCATTTGAGGTCATTGGCCCGATGCTGCATATGCTCATAAGTTCTGCTGTGCAGGCCAGCATCATTTAACCTGTGGACCACACTGTTCCACAGGGCAGTCCTCTCCCGCACATCTTCTACTCTCCATCCAAATGACAGGGCATAATGTTCAATCACATATTGGGTAATGATGTCTGTTTCCCCAACAGAGAATGCTGGTAGGCAAGCACTCTGCATGTTACCTGGAAGACATAAACAGAAGAAAGGTCACAGGACCTCATACGGTTGACAAAATGCACATCAACAGTGGATATTACTTGCAAATAATCCACTCTACTCTGAAACCTCACGGCTATAGTAGCTTGCATTACACGCCTGTCTCTGAGCTATCTTATTCCCTCCAATGTTGGACACTTGATTGCATAATCCACTGACCTCCATTCATTTCTTTGGAGAGTGTTGACAGTGGTCATCTTCCATGTGGATTGTGTGTGGATTATGGCAGGTCTGTGTTTGACTGAGGTGTGTGGTGGAGCTCTGAGCACAAGCCTGAGATAATGAAGGAGGCAGACACTGATGTTATTATGCCCCACGGAGATATACTGTTGTTGCCATCAGTAGGCAATCTGTACATGCTCACCATTGCTGAGGGGAGGAGTGTGGTGTCTGCCTGTACAACTGGGGTGGGCAGGGTGGCGATGTTCCCACTTAACCTGTGTGATGCAGTTTGCCTATATCCACGGCATGTGTGCATGAGGTATTCTTTACCCACGTTACAGGGTGAATTGTGTTGTTTCATCTGAGACTTACAACATATGTGGAGACATGGTTGCAATTGTCCTTGGTGGTGTGGCTATGTCTGATTCATAGTCATAGTCAGCCTTACATGAAGTCACCTGTGAACTTACATGCTTGCTCAGATATAGGTGGACTTGCTTCAAAGTTGTTGCCTGCACCTACGTGTCCATGTACAGCCAATGTAGCAACCTATCATGTGGTTTGTGTATTGCTGCTGTCCATCAAAGGGGATTACTCTACCTTGGTGGAGGCTGGATATACAAGTCAGGTATGGCTGCATCCATATAGCTACAGTGGATATGAAGGGTACACGCCCCTGATACACTGTCTGGTATTTGTGCAATTGGAACATGACACCACAATAACTCATTTCATAACAATTCCCACCTGTATTGTGACCTATAGTCTGTACAACTAAATTGAAAACATAACAACAAGGTCTGTGAAGACATATGGAAATAATACTTAGTACAGTAAGCCAGATGAATGAGTGTGCACACCCTTAAACTGATGTATTGTGTATGCACCTCTTGAGATGGTTACAGCATTCATCCATCTTGGTCTGGACTCTAACAGCATGGCACATCTTCACATCTTCACTTGGCAATAGTTGGTCACTCGTAGAAACACCTTTGATTGTAATTCAATGGAATTGTACAGGTTTGAGGTCACAAAGATAAGAAATATTATGAAATGATCTTCTGTGGTCTGATTGTCATACAGCACACACACCTGGCATTCTAACAGGGTGTGTACACTTGTGAAATACACTGTATATAGCTGTGGATATAGCTGGTAGTGGTAGGCATGGACAGAGGGTCATAACACAGGTGGACACTTCTCTGATTAATAGCTGAATATCATGCCTACTATAGTACCCTTATCAGTGTCAGGGCACTGCAACAACTAGTAGCTGTACACATTTCTGTCTGTTGTATGCACTGACACTGATATTACACACATGTGCAACATGCACAACCCATGTACCTGAATGCTTGAAACTCGTGATTTAGTAGTGTGCCTTCCAACTGAACATAAACAGACATACATGTGCTCAGGGGATACCTGGTATACATTTCTGTTGTATGTTAATATGGCCCATTGTAGTTACAGTCTTGCTGCTCAATCATACATCTCAACCTGTTATAGCAGTAAGTCTGGACGATGGCACACATAAATGGGTGCCAAAGGGGACATCAGTACTGATACTGTATTAATATAGCTGCACCATACATTAGTACGTTGATTGGACAGTAGGGTTAGACATCACTGTAATAACCTGGAAGATTTCCAGCAGTCATACATAGGCTATTATGTTACAATGTCATTGCTCACACACCTGCCAATTGTTTGGCTGACATAACACAGGTATATGTGTATGTGACTACAAATATCAGTCACAAATGTGCTTACTGTCTAATAGAACACTGTACAGTTGAATGTTATTAATTCAGAATATCACATGCAGTTCAACACACATCTGCAACAGTACTTTACTATGCACATGCCATCTATAGGTCTCTTAGCTTTACAAGGCAAACATGTGTCATACTCATAATCACAGGTAACATGGTTATGGAAAACATCCCATTAAATGGCCTAGCAGTGGCACAGTCACAACTGTTTGACAGACACCCCTACGGTTGTCATATATGAGCTGTCCTTTCCAAGGGTGAGTCAGGCTCCTGAGCTGTTATACCACCTCACAACCTCTCAGAATATCACATCTGGACAATGCTTAAAATTATGGGGGGTTAAATGGGACAGACTTGAAATATTCCTGTTACAAACATAGGATGTTCGTAGAATGATACAATTAGCATTACTGTGAATATTCTTAAGGATGTGGAGTCTTAAACTCAAGTGTTTGTCATTATCTGATGAATTTAGTCCTCAGCTATTTGCCAGAAAAGTACAGATCTCAGGAGGAACAGAAAAAATACATAGGTTCATAGGTTCATAGGTAGATACTAGACTATCTGCCCTATAGCATTTATAAGCCTAGCCAGAGCATATTTGGCTTCCGCCTCCCTGTTAGATTAGCCTACTGTGCCTCTAAAGTAGGTCACAGAAGGTACCCTTTTAAGATTAGTTTACTGTGCCTCTGTCTAGCAGGGACACAGAAGAGATCCCAGGGGTGAATTTGCGATTTCCCATCCACGCGTCCAGATTTCGCTTGAAGAGGGTCAGCGAGGGGCTATGTCTAACATGAATTAGGATTCTATTCCAGAGTGAGGGGAGCCTCTGGGAAATTAATCTGTCCCTCCAGCATGTCCTGTTTATTTTTGTGCTGAGACTTAGGTCCCTGGAGCATGTAGCTCTAAGGGACTTGGATTTTTTGAGGTGGAGCATGTCCATTAATTCTGGGTTTGACATGGCTTTGTACGTCAGGCATAGATCACCTCTGAGTAGTCGGTAAGCAACTGAGTAGAGCTGGAGTTTCTTTAGTCGAGCTGCATAGGACATCTGTTTGTAGCCCATGATCCTCTTGGTGAGGTACTTTTGGGGTCTCTCCAGTTGCTGCAGGTGTCGGGTAAGGTACATCCCAAAAGGGGCATTGTATTCAATTATGGGCCTGATGAGTGATGAGTAGAGGGGCACAATGACCTCTCTTGATCTAGATGTGAACCCTTTCATGATAAGGTGGGCTATATAGAAGGTCTTTCTAACCACTTTGGCAATGTGATTATCAAAGGAGAGATTACTATCTACGTTGGTCCCCAAATCTCTAATTACTTCTTCCAGATTAATGGATTACCACCTATGTGGTAATTTGTGGGCACCTTGTTTTTCCCAAAGGGGATGACTATGCACTTTTTAGCATTTAGCTTGAGGCCATGGCTCTGGCACCAAGCATCCGTCTCTGTGAGACCCTTTTGGAGGATGCTTGTGTCAGCTGGAGATTTGATTATGGCCCCCTGTTTGCAGTCATCTGCGAACTTTGTCAGCCATAATCCCCCCGTGTTAGCCTGAACCTCAGAGAAGTATATACCGAACAAGAGAGGTCCCAGGACTGAGCCCTGTGGGACGCCACTTGTAACTGGTTTGGATTCGGACATGACACCTGCGATTCTGACCAAGTGGGTTCTATCGCTGAGCCAGTTTGCAACCCATCTTGTGATATAGGGGTTGATATTTAAGCTGGTAAGCTTATTTATGATGCCCGAGTGGGCTATTGTGTCAAAGGCTTTTGCGAGGTCCAGGTAGGCTGTGTGGACTACCTTACCCTCATCTATGGCTTTGGTAACTGTTTCAAAGAAATCAACTAGGTTTAAGAGGCAAGATCTGCCCTTAACAAAGGCGAATTGGGTAGGGTCCAGTGTCTGGAGGCTCCCAATGTCTTTGTTTATGAGTGCCATGATAATACGCTCCATAGCTTTACAGACCAGACTAGTCAGGCTTATGGGGTGATAGTTTCCAGGGTCTGTTGTGGCACCACCTTTGTGGAGTGGGACCACTGTAGCTGTACGCCATTGTTTGGGTACATATCCTGTAGTAAGGCTAAGTTTGAACAATGACTTCATGTGAGGGTTCAGTTCTTCTTGGAGCTCGTGTAAGACACAGCCTGGGACACCATCCGGTGCCACAGATGCTGTGTTTTTTGCTTTGGAGAGGGCAGCTTTCACCTGTGCATCTGTGATGTCAGGGAGGTTACATTCAGTTGGAATAGGCATTTGCTCCTTTGGGGGGGAGGAGGGAGAAGTTTGCACTGAATCTGTCTGCCAGGATGTTGGCTATGTCTGTAGGTTTGGTATATTTTTTACCATTATGCAACAATTCAGAGCATATCTGGGAGTTTCCGCCCATGTTCCTGACATAACTAAAGAAGGACTTGTGATTATCTTTAGTGTCTAGGGAAATTTTTCTTTCGAAGCTGGCCTTTGATGATTTTATGAGGGATCAAAGTTTCTTGCTACTACTGATCAGAGATGCCTTCCCTTTTTGGGATTTTGCTCTGTCATGTAGTAGCTTCCTCCTTCTGTTGTATAGCTTATTTATGGCTGGGGTCCACCAGACCGGTCTCCTGTTTTTGGAAGAGTGAATCTTGGTTTATTTGGGATAACACGATTCATGCATTCCTGCAGGTGCTCATAGAATGCATTTGTAAAGGATTCTGCGGATTGGGCTGTATTATCCTCTGGCCCAGGGGCTTTGAAGGATTCCACCTCAGTCTTGAGAAGTGCAAAGGTGGTTTTTGAAAAATTCTTTACAGTGATTTCCTTGGCTGGGGTGGGGATGGGATATGGATGTCCAGGGAAATTTGTTTATGGTCTGATCTTACCAATGAGGGGTTTACCTCTGGTGTGGAACATAGAGTCCCCATGTTGGTGATGACCAGGTCCAATATGTTGTTCCCTCTTGTGGGAGTGGTGACCAGTTGTTCCATTGTGTTAGAGTTTATAAATTCAAGGAACCATTGGGCGAAGGTGTTTGGGCTTGAGTAGTTTTCCCAGTCAATGCTCGGGTAGTTGAAGTCACCCAATAACATAGTGTTTGGAGAGACCTTCATATTCTCCAGTGTTCTCAGGAATGCCAAGTGGGGTTCCTGTAATAGGGAGGGTCTTCTGTAGCAGGCTACAAACTGAAAGGCAGTTTTGCCCACTGTTAGTTGCACATGGATGGTTTCCGATGCTTCGTGCAGTGCCACTAACCTGGAGGTGTAGTTATCTATGATGAATATAGATACTCCCCCTCCTTTTGTGCTTCGGTCCGTGTTTTGGGGCCGAAATGCATGGTATGAGTTATAACCTGGTAGTGCCAGGGTGCTCTCAGGAGCATTGAACCAGGTTTCTGTTACTGCACAGACATTGTTTTTCTCCATACTGAGGAGAGCCTCGAGTGCATGCATCTTGAGGTTTAGACTTCTGGCATTGAGTAGCATTACCTTTAGTTTTTTTATCCTTGGGTTGTCTATGGAGGTGGGTTTGTCCTTTGAGCCTTGCCTAAAAAAGGCACTATAGGGGTGGCAAGAGCCTTGGCCAGTATACGAAAGTCAAAGAGTGACAGGTGCAAGCCATCCCTAGCGAAGCAACGTTGCTTGTTGAGCATGTCATCCCAGGTAGACAGACACTGGATCCCCTTTGAATGACACCAATACTTTAGCCAATTGTTGAAACTGATCATTTTGTCTTTATACTGTGGCATCATTCTTGGCGAGGGCAAGATGCTACTCAAGGTCAGGGTCATACCAGCCTGGGCTACATGGTCAGAGAGCTCCTCTATGTCTCTTTTCGTGTAGTCCAGGGAGGTACATCTCAGGTCATTCACACCAGCATGGACAATGATGGAGTCATACTTGTACTTGCTTTGGAGTGACCTGAGTGCTTGCGTTATGTGGCAGATCTTGGCACCTGACATTCAGCTTACAGTTCAGTCTGTTGAGCGGGACGTCAGTGTGCTGGACAATAGAGTCCCCTATAACAAGTGTATTTGGTGTGTTGTTTGGGCTTAAGGGCTGTGACTGTGAGGCACACCGATTATGTGAGATATGTGATTCATGGGTATTGTTGAGGGGTGGCTGTTGCTTGGATATCTGCTTAGGAGGTCTTTGTTGTTCAGGCAGATTTTTATTTAGAGCCTCCGAGTATGTTTTTGTGTGTTTATGTGCTGGGTATGCAGATGCAATAGGTCTGTGTGAGACTGGATTTGTGGTGTGGGTGGTTACCTTTTCCTCCTGACTGACTGTGCCAGTCTTGGGTTGAGAGAGCTCTGCCTCCAGTTTGGCTGTGTAACTGCATCTCTCACATGTATTAGAGTTTGTTGGAAGGAGGAGAGGGTTGTCTGTGTACATAAGGCAATTAAAACATTGCCTCAAAATTCCCAGATTCACCAACTGGACTGGAGAGTAACCTTGAAACTGACCCTTGGACATACCAGATTAGTATAGGGAACTGTTTTTTTACTGATCAGGTTAGGGAAGGGAATTGATTTTTCACTTGATCAGGAAGAACTAATCGGGAGCCTAATACTTACAAGAAGTCAAGGAGGGTGTAGTGCTTTAGTTAGTTTGTGTTTCCTTAGAAAGAGCTGAGTAAGTGCAGGGCTTTAGAAAGAGAATAGAGTGATTACTTTGAGAGTTTGAACAGTTCTAAGGGAAAAAGTGAAGAGCAGTGGAGCCTGGAATAGGTTAAACCTGTTTAGGTGGTGCTGCCCGACGCTGCGCAGTACGCAAAACCACGCAAAAAGAGAGTTGTAGGGTTTTAAGAGAGAGAGATCAAGGAGTTTAGAATTGACCCAAAATGGCCAATAAAACTACAGCTTCTAGGTAGTAACCACTTCTCCATGGACAGGCAGGCTGTTCAGTGTTAACCACTCCCACTGGTGAACACAGAGACTTCCCTTTAGCCCAAGCAAGCACTGGCCTTCTAGAAACTTTAAACAGTTCAGAACAGCAAATCTGTAACTGAACTTTCTTAACTTTTAGAAAGTGGGAAAAAAGCAAGATTTTTTTTTCTTTTTGTTGTAGTTTAAAGGTAGCAGAGATACACAAGCAGCAAAATAATCACAGCAGTGCAATAAATGACCCCACGCTTGAGTGCTAGGTTAAAATCAGGTAAAATGCAGTTTTTAGAGAAAAAAACGATTTTAAATTAAGTGCAACACAGGAAATGCAGTAAACAGGCTCTAGATGTAAAATGGTAAAATGTGGACATTCTGTGAAGATCTGTAAAGTTGAGAGGTATGTCTGTGATATCTCCCACTGCAGAGAGGGCCAGATGCTATGGCCATAGCAACTATTTGGCAGGACATTAGTACAGCATGTCTTGTTGGGACATATAGGTTCATAGGTTCATATGTTGGTACTAGGCTATCGACCCTAGGTCCTATACAAGCCTAGCCATAACAATTCTCTGGATATTTCTTCCCACAATATTTACTTCTCTGGACTCCTGTCTAGCAGGGTGACTGATGTGATCACCAGGGTGAATTTCCTATCTCCCATCCAATCATCAAGATTTCTTTTGAAGAGAGCCAAGAAGGCGCTCTGCTTGACATGTATGGGCAGTCTATTCCAGAGTATGGAGAGTCTCTGGGTCAGGAGCCTATCCCTCCAGCATGTTTTGTTCATTGTGATGACAATGTTTAGATATATTCCTCCAACTAATATTTTCCATTATTACAGACCAGGTACTACATTCAATTACATGCTTAAATGTTCCACTTACCTTTTTTTCTTTCTTCTCTTTTCCACTTTATGTTTAATTTGGTATTTCTCTTGCTCTCTCTCTCTCTCTCTCTCTCTCTCTCTCTCTCTCTCTCTCTCTCTCTCTGTGCACTACAGGAATAGCACTGGTTTGAACAGCTGGCAGAATTCCTGTTGAATTCAAATTAAATTGAGTTATAAAACTTAAAGAAAAGTTTCTCTGCTGATTTAATAAGGAATTTTGGTGTGCTAGTTCATTATCAGTAATAGACCTACCTACATTAGATTGATCAAGTAGTGGTTTATACAACCCTTTTGTTCTTTTAGTGTCAACTTCATTTATAAGCCCCTCTAAAAGAGGGACAGGGTATCCGCGGTTTATAAACATACCTTTCAAAAATTGGCACTCAGCTTTGAAGTCGTTGTAAGTGCTGCACATCCTGCCTGCACGTACCAGTTGTCCTTTGACAATAGATTTTTTCTGCCTAGGTGGATGTAAACTTGTGTAGTGCAGGAAAGACTTGCAGTATGTCTGTTTCCTGAAAATGCCAGACAAATAAATCTCTTCTTCTATTTCCTTAGTTAGTCTCACATCCAAATAGTCTGTTTCTACTGTTGAAAACCTATAAGTAAATTTTAACCATTGTGTAGAATTGTTCAAATAATCTACAAAAAGTTTTGCTTCAACTTCATTCCCTTTAAAAAGGATAAATATGTCGTCCAAAAACCTTGTGTAATATTTTATCTTCTGCATTACAGTTTCATTAGATAGTATATAAAGATTTTCCCAAAAGGCTACAAACAAGTTAGCCACACTGGCTCCGCAAGGGGAGCCCATGGCTATTCCACATTTTTGTAAATAGAATTTATGTTCAAAAACAAAAAAGTTTGATGACAATACTATACTCAACAGTTCTGTTACAACATCCATCTCATCATCATCATCATCTATTAATGCCCTCATACAATTACATTGACATTATTCAGCCAAAGTTGCCTGTAATGTTCGGAATACCCAAGATACACAAAGACCAAAAGAACCCTCCCATGAGGGCATTAATAGATGGTAGGTCTTCTATGACCTACCCTTGTTCAAAATTGATAGATAGTATTCTATCAAAATATGTAAAGAAAATACCTACTATTTGTAAAGACTCCTGGTCTTTCTTACGTGACATCAACAGTATTAAGTTTGACCTTGAGTGTAACTTTTTGACTGTAGATGTCATTGATTTATACACATCCATCCCTCACAATGAGGCAGTTGAATGGATTCAACTGCTTCTTAAAGATTTAAATGCACCACAAGTGGAGATTGATGTTGTAACAGAACTGTTGAGTATAGTATTGTCATCAAACTTTTTTGTTTTTGAACATAAATTCTATTTACAAAAATGTGGAATAGCCATGGGCTCCCCTATGAGCCAGTGTGGCTAACTTGTTTGTAGCCTTTTGGGAAAATCTTTATATACTATCTAATGAAACTGTAATGCAGAAGATAAAATATTACACAAGGTTTTTGGACGACATATTTATCCTTTTTAAAGGGAATGAATTTTGGATGACATCACAATGGTTAAAATTTATGCCCCAAGGGGCCCCTTTGGTGGCAAAATCCTGGTTTTTTGTTTTTTTTTTCAAGGAAATAAAATTTTTAGATTGGATAAAAGATTTTTTTCTGGGATTTTGGAAACTATAAAACTTTGTCAGTTCTCCCCCTTGGCAAATCCTTTTGGGGACCATGAGGAAAAAGTTGTGGGGAAAAAGGGGGTTAACAGTCATAAATTTCCGAACTGTCCCCTTGAGCCTTTAAAGGGAGGGGACATAACCCCAGGTTTAACATTGGGGGGTTTTTTGGGGTTGGTAGCCCTATTTGTTGTTTACACCATTTTATTACAGCAGACTTTTATTATTATAAGAATCCACCCTTTTTTTTGGTAAAATACTTAAATTTGCCATGGTTTTTTGGGGGGGGTTTGGGGTGACAGTTAGTTCCATGTTTTTTTACCGGGAATTAATGGGGAGAACTTAAGCAACCCCCTTTTTTTAAATGGTACAGGCAAGGTTTTGATCCCCACAGGGTAGTATGAGCTGGTTCTAAATAAAACCCCAAATTTACCCAGATACTTGGTCACCCGGGTGTAGGGTGTTAAACCCTCTTTACTTTTGAACCATAAAAAAGGGGGGGGGGAATTTGGCATTAAGTTAACTTGGGACCCTAGACATGTTGGATTACTTTACCCCGGGTTATGAATACCCCAATCTTATGAGGGGAAACTTTGGATTTCCCTTTTAAAAAATTATGGACCCCAATTGGATTTTTTGGGGGCCTTTTTGGGGGGCTGCATTAATGTGTCTACCTAAGGGGCTTTTTGAACCCCCTTCCTTGGAAATGGTTATAATGTTAAAAACCCCCTGACATTAATGTTTTACACAAATAGATTATCATGTTATTTATTTAATAAAAAACATCCCAATGGAAATATGAAACCTTACCAGTAGGGAAACCCCAGTTGCGTTAGGCCCCTGGAAGGGCTGTAAAGTCCCCCGGCAAGGGGGGTTGAAAATAAATAAACTAAGAATTTGATTCTTTTGTAGTATGCAGACTTTCGGGTGCGTTACACTGGGGGGTTTCCCTTGGGGCCCCTTAAGGATTCCACTCCTGAGTCCGGGGGGTTCCCCCCCGTCTTCCCCCCCCACAGGGAACAAGTGAAGCATGTTTTTATGCTCTTTCTTGAATTCATGTGATGATTTTGGGCCCCTCCCTTTAAAAGGGGGATTTTTCCCATCGGGTTCCTTCCTTTTTTTTGGAAGGGGTTTGTAGACTTGGGGGCCCGGGGTTAAAATGTTCCTTGGTTTCCAGCAGGTCTGGGGGTTTTTTCGGGTTTCTTTTTGGGAAAGTTTGGGTCCTCAAGGGTTTTTGGGTTTTTTTCCCTTTATGTAGGGCTGCAAATTGCTTACTTTTTTCCACAGGTTTCAGGGGCTTATTCGACCTGATCCATTTTTGCGGGGGTTATAGACGGGGTTTGGGTAACCCTGGGGTTTTTTTAGTTTGGGGGGTTTCGGAATGACACGGGTTTTCCCCAAAGGACTGCCCCATTAAAGGGGGTAAAAAAAACTCCCTTAAACATGGGGGGGGGGGAATAATTGTAAGCTGGCCAATTTATTGGAATAGTGGACAATTTTGTAAATCGGGAATTGAAATAGACCCTTTAGATGCCTTAATTTTTAAAAAAATTTTGGTAAAGGGAACCCTTTCAGTTAATGCAAGACAAAAAACTAGCATGATGGGGGGGAAACAAAAAATTTCCATTTAAATTTAACAGGGCATTTCACAGTTTTCCTGAAATTAGAAAATCTTACTGTGTTAATTTTTTAAACTTAAGAAACCTAATCGGGATTCAAATTTTCCCGTAGGAAAGGTTAGTTGTTTTTGTATTCGGGTTTTTCCTTTATATTTAACTTTTTGGGCCCCCTTTATGGTTTGTGCCCCCCCTTAAAGCCTTTAAAAATAAAGGAAAGCTTTTGGGGTCTGATAACGGAAATTTCTCCCCATGGTTTTAATCCCATCTCAAGTTGCGGTTTATGTTTGGGGGGCCATTTTTTCCCTTTTTTGCCTTTAAACCCCCATCCTTTATAACCTTTAATTATTAAATTTTTGGGAAATAAATAT
Organism: Protopterus annectens; assembly: GCF_019279795.1. NCBI lineage: Eukaryota > Metazoa > Chordata > Ceratodontiformes > Protopteridae > Protopterus > Protopterus annectens. Next base: position 805,670,680 of record NC_056733.1, on the reverse strand, counting down.
TAAGCCCCAAAAAACCCCTTGTAATCTTTAAAATACCTAAATACAATTTAAACCCCAAACTTATTTTTTTTTTTTTTGGGGGTTTGGGGGGTTTTTTTTTTTTAACTTTCTGTTACTATTTTTTAACCAAATTCCCTTACCCCAAAAGTAGACTTTTTTACCCCTTTAAATACCTTTTAAAGGGGTTTTTTTAAAAGTTGGTCAAAGATACCACAAAAGGAAAAATGGCAAACCCCCAATCTAAAGTTTTTTTAATCTTACTGTGGGGAAAATTTTTTCCTTTCCCCTTAACCTTTTTTCCCCATTTATGCCTTTGACACCACCTTTTCCTTTTAAAAAAATTTAATCCCGGGGCTTGAAATTTTGGGAAACCTAGAGGGGGTTTAAAAGTCAACTTTTTGGGGGTTCAATAGTTCATATTTTTTTATTTATACCAAAAAAACCCCCCTCTGAACTTTAAAATTTAACAGCAGCCCAAGCAGCAAAACCCAACACCTCACAACGGGAAATCCAATTTTTAAAACAAACTTTGGGGCTTTCCCAACAATCCCCCAAATGTTTTTTCCAAAGCCACATGACGGCACAAGGGGGAAAAGGTAATTGCTGTCTGGGGTTTCTCGCCCCACAGGTACACCCGGAAAAATTATCCAAATCTTGGCACGGGGTTAAGGGGCCAGCCTTTTAAAAATACATGAAGGACGGAAACTTCCTGTTATGGGCCAAAAAGGGGAGGGGGCTGCATTTTTTTTAAAAAGATGTAACAGGAAAAATTCACTTAAAAGGGGGTTAACTTTTATCCAGAACCAGTTTCTGCCTTTTACATTTGCACCCAAAAGGGGGCCCCGCCAGCCCTTTTGGGCACTGTAATTTGGGTTGAAAGGAAAAATTTTTACAATCCCCCGGGGGAATTTATCAATACATTAACACAAAGGAAAAAAAGAATGTTTAAAAAAAATTTTTACGATGGGGGCCCAAAGACTTCACCGGGGGATGCCGGGAACCGCAAGCCCAACCCCACATTCTTCCCATATCGCCAAAAGGGCCTAAGGGAGGGGGTTTTTTCAAAAATAAAGGGGCCTTTCAGGAGGGTGCACAGTTGAAACCCCAAGACAACCAAAATAATAACAATCCCCGCCTCCCAAATGTCCCCCCTTGTCAGAAAACCCTCACAACTCAAAACCTCACATGCTTCAAAAAAATTTGGGGGGTTTAAATTTTTTAAAACCCCACTGGGCCCTTACCTATGTTTACCGGGGGGGGCCCCCTCCCCAAATTCCCCTGATCATCGGGGGGCCTTTGGGCCCAATTTTAAACCCGGGGGACTGGATCTCCCCATTGGAGCCATTTCCACCAAGCCTTTGGGGTGGCAAAAATTTCCCCGAGGCCCACCCAAAACGGGTTAGGCCAGAATTTTTAAAAGGGACCACACTTTCCCAAGGGGCAGTTCTCCTTTTACCCCACCAAAACGGGGCTAACCCCTAATTTTTTAAATGCTTTTAACGAGAATGCTGGTGGGCAACCCGAAACCCAAGACTAAACAAAGAAAGGTCACGGCCCCAAACTTAAAAAATCACACAAAGGGAATTATTTCAAAAAACCCCTCTTAAAATAAGAACCCTTTTTTATATTTTAAAATTTAAACCTTTTTATAACCCCGATAATTTTTTTAGAGGGACATGGCTCTTCCTTTTTGGGGGGGAATCGGGTTTTTTTTGACGGGGGTTGTGGGGAGTCTGACACAGCCATTAAAAGGCGACATATGAACCCCCCAAAAAGGGGTTCCATAAGGCAATTGCACCACCATTCAAAGTGGTTTCCTTAAAAGGGGGGGCAGTTTCCCAAACCTGTGGGGCGGTTTGTTTCCGGGGTTTGGATTTTTTTACCCCACAGGGTGTTTTTGTTTCTCTGGATTACAACAAGTGGGACATGGTTCTTTTCCGGGGGGGGACGACTGAATCGCCTTACAAAGCCCTTAATTTAAGCTTGAGATATATGGACTTCTTAAATTTTTCCCCCCTTGGGGATTCAGCCTGACAACCAATTTGGTTTTTTAGCGCTGCCCAAAGGGTTACTTTTGGGGGGCAAACAGTAGGGGGCTCCATAAGCTACGTGGAAAAGGGGAACCCCCCTGGTTTTTTAAATTGGGAAATACACCAAATAACCTTTTCATAACAACCCCCACCTGTTTGTGCCCAACCCAAAATAATTGCATCAACAAGGCTGAAAAAAGGGAAAAACCCCTTGCCATTTTGGGGGCACCAAAACTTTTTTTAGCACCCGAGGGTTTAAAGCTTACCATTTGGCGGACTCAAACATGGCACATTTTAAAAATTTCCTTCAAAGGGTCCCAAAAACCCCTTTATTGTTTCAAGGTTTGAAAGGGTTTGGGCAAAAAGATAAAAAATTTTGAAAATTTCTTGGTCTTTTGTCATCAGACACAAGGTTTTTAAACAGGGTGGACCGTAAATAACTGTATAACTGTGGTAAGGGGTAGGGGGGCTAGGGGGGAAAAAAACCAGGGGAATTCTCATTAATAAAAATTCATGCCTCTATATACCCTATCGGGCAGGGATGAAAACATGCCCTTTTCGTTGTTTTGCCGACACTGAATTAAACCCAAATCCCCCCAGATAAGTTAAACTTGTTTAGTGGGTTTAACTAAAACATTTGCTCAGGGTACCTGGTTACTTTTTGGATTTTAAACAATTAGAAGCTTCCTCAAATAATCTCAACCGAATTAACTGGAAAAGGCCCCAAATAAATGGGGTAAAGGGAAATAGATTATACAAATTAGCTGAATAATTGGTTATTGGCAGGGGGTTTGCTTGTTAAGGAAATTTCCAAGATGGGGTTTAGTTACGTTTTCTAAACCCCCTGCCAAGGGCACAAAAAGGTATAGTTTTACAAAAATTAGCACAAATGGCTGTTTAAACCCTTTGGGGAATTTATTAACAGGAACCAATGATTAAAAATCTGAAATATTTTAAGTTTTGGGGGCCTTACTTTAAAACAAAAGGTTAAAACAAGGTAAAGGTTAAAAAAAACCCCCCTTTAAAAACCAAGGGCCAGAAACGTTTACAGCCCCCTTTTTTTCTAATGAGGTTTTCCAAGGGGACAGGGATTTTCCCCCAAAACCCTTAGAATTCCTCAAAATTAAAATGGGGGTTAAATACAAAAAATTCCTTTAAAAACTAATTTGTAAAATGATAAATTAATTACTTGAATATTCTTTTTAGTCTTAAATCAAGTTTTGATTATTGAAATTTACCTAGCTTTTTAAAAAATAAATTAAGGGGGAACAAAAAAAAAATGAATGACTTGGTTTTAACCTAAACCATTTCTTCCCCCCCCTTAATTAGCCTAGGCCCTTTTTCACAAAGGTATTTTTAATTTTTAATTTTTTGACAAAAGAAAAACCGTTAATTTTTTTTCCCCCACGAGTTTGTTGAAATCAATTTTAACAGAAATTTTTTCCCAATGACCCTTGGGGAAATTTCCCTAATTTGTTTATTTTGGGAAATTGGCCCTTTTCCCAAAAATTTTTTTTGGGGTACATGCCAATTCTTTTGCGGGTTTGTCCCAGGCAAACCCAGATTTGGAAATATAGATGGAGTTTTTTAGGGGCCATGAATTGTTTTCCCCATATTTTGGGATACTTTTTTTAGTTTCGGTTTTACACCCCAAAGATTGTTTAATTGGGGCCTGAGGGGAAAACAAAATCCCTTCTTATTGAGAATTTGATAAGGGGGGCTTTAAAGGGTTTTTAACCATTTAATGTGTTAAAAAAGGGTTAATTTTGGTCCCCAACTTTTTTTTCCTAATATTCCAATGTGGAATTTTTGGGGGCCCCCTTTTTCCAAAAGGGGTACTTGAAAATTTAAAATTTAGGAGGGCCAAAATTTTCCATTTTGGAATTTTTAGGGTTTTGTTTGGCCCCTTTGAGTTTTTAAATTTTTGTACCTAATTCCGTGACCAAACCTGATAACCCAAAAAGGGTGGGAGGTTGGGGTCTGGTTTACGGCCCCCTTTCTGCCAAGTTTCACCCCCAAGGAAATCTTGTAAAGGGGTTGATATTTCGAACTTAATGATGGGGGGTTTTTTAGGTATACTGTCTTTTCCCCTTTTAGGGTTTGGGTAAGTTTAAAGAAACAACTGGTTTAAAGAGGGTTTTTAAAAAAAAGGGGGCCATTTTTTCCAATTTTTTTTAAGTTATAACCCTATGTTTCAAAATGTCATTTTAATTTTTCCACTGTTTAACCCCTTTTGAGGGGGCCCATTGGTGGCCATTTTTGGGAATATTGAAAAAAATTTAACAATGTTAATGAGGGTTCATTTTTTGGAGTTTAAGAAAGTGGGAACCTTCCAAGACTTTTTTCTTTAGGGGGATTTCCCCTGTGATTTAGTCAGGGTTACACTTTAAAAATTTTTCCCTTTAAAAAGGCATGAATTTTTGGAGGATTTGGCATTTTTTTTTTAAAAATTTTTTTTCCCTTTTTGCAAAATTCAAGCTTTGTTTATGTTTGACATAAAAAAAAAAGGGGGGATTTTTTGGAAATTTTTTTGGGGCCTTTGATTTTTTTAAAGGGACATTTTTCCAGCAGAGACCCCCCTTTTTTTTTGTCTTTTTAGAGTTTCCTTTGTTGTATAGCTTTTTTATGGTGGGAAATTCCTTTTTAAAAAAAAATTTTTTTTTTGGGGATAACGATTTATTCCTGTTATAAATTTTTTTAAAATTTTGGGTTTGGGCATTATTCGGGCCCGGGGTTGAAAACCCCCCAGTTTAGGTAAATGTTTTAAATTTCAGGATTTTTGGGGGGGGGGGAAATAAAATTGTAAAAAAAATTTTTATTTGTTTCCTGGGGGTTTCTTTGGAAAAAGGGTCCCCTGTTTACCATCCAATTTTTTTTTTTTTTGGGTTGCCCAGTTTTCCTTGGTTGGTTTTAAAATTAAAGGGAAATTTTAATGTTTTTATGTTTTCCCTCAATGCTTTTTGAACCCAAATCTTTTTGGGAAGCCTTCATTTTAGGTTTAGGAACCGGGGTTCCTTAAAATTTGGTTCTTACAGTCAAAAGGGTTTTTCCCATGTTAGTTTCACATAATTTTTATTTCGGGTTTGGGGGTTGTATTTTTGATTAGATTTTTTTTGGTTTTGGTTTTTTGAAATGAGGGTAGTTTTTAAAATTGGTAGGGGGGCCACCTTAACCATTTTGTTATGAAAACTTTTTTTCCATTAAGGGACCCATATGATCGAAGTTTCTTTGAGTAGTTCCTTTAATTTTTTCTATAGGTGGGTTTCCATTTTTAAAAAAAGGGTGGAAGACCTTGGCAAAGAAAATAAGGGAAAAGGGGCCTGTTTGTTTTCAAGCGCCTGGACCCTTTTGAATGACACCAATTTTCCCTTTTTAAATGTAGTTTTTACTTGGATTTTCTTGGGGGAAATTTTCGGGGTCTAAGCCCTCATTAGGAGCCCCTTTATTTTTTATGTAGTCCGGGTATTGGGTTTCAAAGCGGGACTGGTTTTTTTGTTTGGGAACCTGGGGCCCCTTTTCAGACCGGGTGACACCCAGTTATCTGTCGAAGGGGCTGGAAAAACCCCCCTAAACTTTTTTTGGGGGGGCTTGGGGTTGTTTGGGGGCAAAATTGAGATATGTGTTCATGGGTAGGAGGTTTTTTTTTTCCCTTTGGTCTTTTTTTTCCTTTTTGGGGCCTTTTTTTTTTGTTTTTTTTCGGGGATGCAATCAATGGTCTGTGTAGGGGATTTGGGGTTTTGGGGGGTTCCCTTTTTCCCCGACTGATCCCTTTTGGGGTTAACCTGTATTTTGGCTGTGTAACTGCACCCCAAGTTTAGATTTGGGGGGGAAATTTTTGGGTTTAAAAGGTTGAAACATTGCCTTTTTAATTGTGGTAGGCGACCCTTGGCATCCCAGTTAGTTGGGAATGTTTTTTTATTCAGTTAAATTTTTTCCTTGATGGGAACTTTCCCTTATTTTAAAATCGGAATCTTTTTTTTTTTTTCCCGGAAAATTTGGGGGTTTTTTAAAAAAAGAGTAATTTAATTTTAACATTTAAAGGGAAAAATGAAACAACTTTGGGGAACTAAATTTTTTAAAATGTTGGGTTGGGGCCCAAAAACCCCACAAAAAAATTTTTTAAGAGTCGGGAGTTTAAAATTGAAAAATGGCCAATAAAAAAACCCCCAAAACCCCCGGGCCCTTTTTTAAAATGGAAAACCAGACCCCCTTTACCCAAAAGATTTCTAGAAATTTAAACAGTTAAACAAAAATTGAACTAATTTTTAAAACCAGAAATAAAAAAAAGTTTTTTTTTTGTTTTTAAAGGTCAAATAAAGCGAAAAATAAGTCAATTATTTGATTTAGTTAAATCATAAAGATTTTAAAAAAAAATTTTTAAAAAAGTGAACCGGGAAATCAGTAAACGGGTCAAATTTAAATTAAAAATTTACATTCTGTGAAACTTTAAAAAAATGTTGTGAATCTACTGGGGGAATATAAAATTTTGGGGGACAAGACAACGGGGACAAAAACTAGGCAATTTGGGTTTCAAAGGTAACAAAAAAAAAAATTTTGGAATTTCAAAAATTTTTCCTGGGACTTGGGAAAAAATCATGGACAAGAACTATAACACAATTTTTTGAAAGAACCCCCAATGGGGGCATTTTAAAAATGGAATTGGGGGCCCAAATCCTCCACATTTTTATTTATACAAAAATTTTCCTCAATAAATTTTCCATTAACAGCCCAGGACAAATTTTAAAAAAAAAAAATTTTTCTTTTTTTTCCCAATTTATGGCGCCCCACCCCCGGCAAAGGAATACGTTTAACGGGAAAAAATTTTTGGGATGATAAGGGGGGTAAATGGTTAGCCCATAAAAAAAAAACCCAAGGTTTAGACAAATCCAAAAATTTTCCAAGTTGTTTAAAAAAAATTTTTTAGGTTTTGGGAAAAAGGGTTAAAAAAAGGGGGGTTTCTCGGGAAAATTGGAAAAAAATAAAAAAAAAATTTTGAAAACCGGGGGAATTTCCGGGGGTTAAATTGTAACTGCATCAAAAAATTTAGTTTCAAAGAACTAAAAATTAAATAAAGGGGGGGTTTTTTTTTTTTGGGGGGAAAATTTTTTTGGGGAAAACCCCCCCAAAAGTTTAAAACCCAAAAAGGGGGAATTTAAAAGAAATGGGTTTCTGTTTTTTTAAACGTTTTTAACAGGGTTTTTCCCCTTAGGGTTTCAGTGAAATTCGTTTTGCTAGTCCAACTTGGGATCAAAATGCCACATTTCCTTTATGTATTTTTTTAATTTGTCCTTGGAAATATAGTATTTGGTATGCTTAGAAATTTACCACCGTACATTTTTCCCCAAAGAAAAATTTTAAAACCCGCAAAAAAGTTTTTCCAAATTCTTTCCCCAATTTTTTTTTCTAAAGGGAAAAATTTGGATTTTTTAATTTTTCCCCAGGAGGGGGTGGAGGGGGAATTTTTTCCCATCCTATGGTCTTTTAAGGGGGGGCATTGCTTGAAGAGGGGAAAATTGGGGCCGGGGTCAAACCTTTACATGTTTTTTTTTGTAGAAAAGGGTTTGCCCTGGAGGTGGCCGGGGGAGGGGTTTTTTTGGCTGTAAAGCCGGTTTTTTTTATTTGCCCCTTGGTAAAAAGGACAAAAGGGGGTTTTTGGGGGCCATAGGTCTTTTTGGTGTTTTTTTGGGAAATTTTTCTTTTTCCGGGGAATTTTGAGAGGTCAAAAAAGGGTTTGTACAATGGGTTTAAGGGAGAAAAAAGGGAAATCCCCCTTTTTATAAAACCCTTAGTGTGGGGTGTCCACTAGGGATTTCCTTTTTTTTTGGGGGATGAACCACTTTCCCCGGGCCCCCCCAAAGCTTTACACACTTTTGTTTAGTGAGCCCCCTGTGGTAATTTGGGTTTTTTTTTCCCGGGGTCATCATTTTTGGCTTATTACCCCAGGCTCTGGACCAAACCTTTTTAAGGGTAGATACCAAAAAGGGGGACAAAGGGGCCCCCATTGTCACTGTGAATTTGTTGAGGCCCTTAGTTTTGGTCTTCAGGAAAGTGAAAAAAAAAAGGTCCCAGGATAATGTATATTTACTTTCGAGTGGTTTGGGTGGTTTTTTTAAGTTGGGCTGTGTAACCATTCCCCCCCGGGGGGGTTTTCCCCCGCTTAAAGTTTATCAGTTGAGGGGGAGGGTTCAAACCTGGGGGGTCTAGTGGGTACCAATCCTAAATTAGATGTTTTAAAATCAATGGGTTCGGGGAACCCCCCTTCATAACCCAAATGGGTGGGGTCCGGTTTGGGTTCCTTTTTTTTTATAAGTTCCATTAATCCCCATGGCCGGTCTATGACTGAGGGGGGTTTATTTTGGGGGTTCCCCCCTGGGGGGTCAGGTTAAGGGGGGCCCGGTGGGATGTGTTTTACCGGGTTCCAAATTTTGGGAAATCTTCCGTAAGATGGGCCTTTGGGGTGAGAGGGGTAAGTTGGGACTGAAATTTCCAGGATTTGGAAAAAGGTTCGATATTTAAATTTTTTTTACTCAGAGCAGATTGAGTTGGTTTTTTTTTTAAAATTTTTTTGGGGTTTTTTTCTTTAATTTTTTTTTTTTTTTTAAAAAGGGGGGTTTTTTTTTGAGGCTGGAAAGGGGGTTTTTCATCCTGGGATTTTTCTTTTTTTTCTTTTTTAAAGTTTGTTTATGGCAGGGGGCCACCAGATTGGTTTTTTTTGGAAAAAAACATTTTGGTTCTTTTGGGATGGGTGATTCATGATGGGGTAGTGCTAAATGCCTTGTGTAGGATTCAGCAGTCAAACTTTTAAATTCCCCTCGCAAGGTGTCTGAAGTTTGCACTTCTGCTTAGACTGAAGTTGGCTTTGGGAAAAATTTTTTTGGGGGGGGGGGGGGTGGGTTAAAGGGGAAATTTGCTTTGGTCAACCCGACCAAAGGGGGGACCTATGTGGAGCACTTTCCCATGTTGGTAATACCAGGTCTGGGTTTTTTCCCCGGGGGGTTATTAGTTGATCCAGGGGTTGGAATTTATAATTCCAAAACGTTGGGCAAAGGGTTGTTTTAGTAGTTTTCCCAGTTAATGGGGGTAGTTAAAAACCCCATATTAGGGTGTTTGGTTTACCAATATTTTCCAGTTTTTAGAAAGGGAATGGAATCTTTGGGGGATGGTGGGGATCTGTAGCAAGCTACAATTTGGATTGGTCTTCCAGGTTAGTTTACTGGAAATTTCGACCCTTTGTTTGGGGAACTAGCCTGGGTGTGAAAATCCTTTGAATATGGACACCCCCCCTTTGTGTTTTGGGCGGTTTGGTGGAAAAGGTGGTAAAATTTAGCCTGGTATTTCAGGGGTCTCTCTGGAGCCTTGAACCAGGTTCGTTTTTTGGGGGTTTTCCCCTTTTAGGAGTGCCCCAAAGGGGTGAAATTTTTAGGTTTAGACTTTCATTGGAGCATTTCCTTTAGATTTTGCTGTTGTCCTGTTCGGTGGTTTTGTCCTTTGAACTTTTCCTAAAAAACACTATAGGTGGAAAAGCCTTAGCCAGTAACCCGAATCCCAGGGGGACAGGTCAGCCCCTCTGGCAAACATTGTGGTTTATTGTCCCCAAAAAAAACCCCCCCAAAAAAAAAGCTTAGCAATTTTTGAAGTCAATTTTTTTATTTGGTTCATTCTGGGTGAAGGCAGGATGCTACTCAGGGCTAGGGTCATGCCTGGGCCCCAGATCGAAGCTCTTTCCCTGTCCTTTTCATGTAGTCCAGGGGGTCTCTCAAGTTTCCCCCGGAAAAAAATTTTTTTTACTTTTTTGGAGGTTTTTGCATTTGGGGGGCCCCCCCCCGGGGGGTTTTTTTCCCTTTTTCCCTTTTGGGGGGCCCGGGGTAAATATAGAGTCACCTATACTAAAAGGGTTAAAATTGTTTGCCTTAGGGCTGTTGTGGGTGGCACACTGTTTGTGGGATTTCATTTGGTTGTGTTGGGTTTGTTTTTGTTTCGCTTTGAGGTCCTTTTTGCTTGGGCAGGTTAATTAAGGGTCCTTTATATGTGGTTTTGTTTCTATGTTGGGTTTTGGTGTTGGGGTTTGAAAGGGGTATGTGTTTTTGGGTGTGTGGGGTGTTAAACCCTTTTCTTGACTGTCTAGCAAAAATTGTTTAAAGAATTTTCGTTGCCATTATTTTTCTTTTTCCCCATTTTTTAGGTTTGGATGAAAGAGAGGTGGGTTTAAAAGGGATCATTTTTAAGGGGGAATTCCTCAGGGAAGGGGGAAACAAAGCTGACTTAAAATTTGATAGGTATTGTACCCGAACTTTTTCATAACAATGAAAATAGGCTGTTTGAAATGTCAAATTTTTACGATGAAAAGTCGTTTTAAGGAATTTTAATAAACTAAATGGGGGGTAGTTCTAAGGACCCCTTTTAAAAGTTTCCCAGGTGTAAACATTTAAAAAGGGCTTTTAGTAAACAGTTTTTTAATTTAAACTGTTTATTAGTTTTAAAGTATGTGGAAGGTTTTTCAATTTGTAAAGGTGTTTTTCTTAACTTTCCCGAATCAAATTAAAAAACTGTTGAAAGGGGTTTTTTCGCAAAAATTTTTTTTGTTTTGAAAGGGGGGTATGTTCCCGTGGTTGCTATTTTTCGTTTTCCTATTTGGTTTGGGGGGTTTGTTTTGGGTTTTTTGGGGGGGGGTTGTTTTTTGGTTGGGGGTTTTTGGGGCCCCCGGGGTTCTGGTTCCCCCCTTGGCTACACAATTTTTTTATTTTAATTTTTTTTGGTTTTTAAATTTAAAATTTTTAAAAAAAATTTTTTAATAAATTTGGGGGTTTTTTATAATAATAAAAAAAAAAAAAAATTTAATTTTAATTAAAAAAAAAAAAAAAATAAATTTTGGGTTTAATTTTTTAAAATTTTGGTGAATTTTTAAATTTAAAATTTTTAAAATTTAAATAATTATAATTTAAAAATTTTTAAAAAAAAAAAAATAAATTTAAAAAATTTATAAAAAAATTTTTTTATAATTAAGATAATAATTTAAAGTTTTAAATTTAAAGTATATATTTTCAACAAAACCCCCCAAATACCTTTCCTTTTATATTTTTAAAAATATAAAAAATCAATTTTAAAAAGCAATTTTTTTTATATAAAAATTCCAAAAAAAATGTTTAAAAAATTCAAGTTGCTAGGTTTTCTGGGAAAATGAAGGCAAAATTCAATTCTTTTAAAATAATTTCTTTATAAAGGATATTTAATTTAATTTATTTTAAAAATTCACCAATCATAATTACAAATTTTGGAAATTTGGAAATTTTAGCCTTTCTCAATTTTTAAAATCAACATATTTTTAAAAAATATTTTTTCACTGTCTTTGTTTCCCCGGCCCAAACTGCACATTTTTTTAAACAAAATCCCTAAGTGCTTTCCCTGGTAAATACCTTCCCACAAAATACGGGTTAAATTTTAAAAAGGTTTAACCCAAAAAACTTTATTGTGTTTAAAAAGGGTTTTTGATATATTATGGGAATGGTTTAATATTTACCCAAATTTTTTCTCTTTATTTGTTTAACAGGGAATTCCCCTTATTGACAATTTATTTAAAAATTTTTTTTATTTAAAAATATTTCATATTTGTTCATAATTATATTTGGTTTTTAAAAATTTATAACTTTGGGTTTCAAAAAACCAAAAGTTCCTTTTAAAAAAAAAAAAAACTAAAAAACACCCCCCTTTCTAAAAAACCCCGATCCCCCAATTTAAAAAATGGAAACCCCCCCGGATTTTTTTCCGAATTATTTTAACATGGGCAATTTGGGAATTTAAATTTTTCATGTGTGGAAAATTTTCTTTTTTGTGAGATTCAAATCCCCTTGGAACCCTCCTTTTTCAGCAAAGTACTCTGAGTAGGTATTTTTTTCGGGTTTTGGGGGTTTTTTTTTCCCCCGAAAATTTTTTGTAGTTTATTTGTGAGAAATTGTTGTTTCAGTTTGAGGGTCTGTAGTATAATGGCATACCTTTGTTTAGATGTGTACCAAAAAATTCACCCAAAGCAAACCTTTGGTATTACCTGAAAATTCTTACAAAATTTCAATGTGGTTTATCAAAGGGAGGTCCCCCAATTTTTGGGGGGAATGCTCTGTAAATAGGCTTAATTGTTTTTTTTGTTTTAGGGAATTTTAGATTGGCCTAAAATTCACATACTGGGGGGCTTTTGGGGGCGGAGTGGAGACAAACCCAAAAGGGGGGAAAATCCCCGATTTTTGGTAGCATGTCTCGTGCTGTTATCCTGGAGTTATGGGACAGGGTTAGATTTTTTGGGAGCATGACCCCTGATAGCTCTGCTATTCCATGGGCCCCGTCCACAGTGGCCCACCCCTTTTTTTTTTTCCCCGCTTTGGGGCCCTTTTAAAATTTTATTTTGGGGGAAAGGTAGCTTAATTTTAGGTAACTGGTTTTTCCCAAAAGGATTTAAAAAAGGAACTAATGTTAAAGTTAAGCGAGTAATTATGGCCTTGTTATAGGATTAGGGGTTTATGCCGACTTAGGGTGGGGGTTAAAAGGTTTGTAATTTTTAGGTTATTGTTATAATGGTGACTAAAAAAGTTGTTGTTGTGAGGTTGACCATTCCAAAAGGAAATTTTGGGGGCCCGATTCATTTTTTTTTTTTTAGGTCATGGTATATTCCCCCCAAAAACTTTCGGTTGGGGGGTTTTCCCGGGGTTATTAAATTTAGTTTGGGAAGGGGGAGTGCAGTGAAATTCAGTAGGGAAAAACCCAGGGGGGTTCTTGAAAGGGACCTTTTATTCTGGTTTGTGCAAGAGGGTATTTTCGGTCCCTAAAAATGTTTTTGGTCTTGGACTTGTTTTCCGTCTGCAAATACTATCCTTTTTACTGGGTTTGGTCCTTTTTTGGGGGGGGGGGTAATTTTTCATAAAGGGGTAAACCTATTTGGAATTTTTTCTAGGGGGGGGGAATTTTCAGACCCCGAACAAAAATTTTTTTGAAGGGACCTCCGTAGAGGCCCTTTTGGTTTTCTTTTTAGGCTCCAACTGTTTTCCCAAACTAACTTTGGAAATTTAAAGGGGTTAATTCTTACTGTGGTTTATTTTTGTTTTGGGGCCACCTTTTTCCCTTTAGTTTTTCCCTGGTACGTTTTTTAGGAGGGCCCCAGTCCTTTTTTTTGGAGGTAGGGCCGGTTTATTGGGAAGGCAGATCCTATTTGTTTGTCTTAAATGCTTTTTGTTTTTTAATGCTTCTGGCCACGGCGCCAAGGTTTCCCCTCTTTTTTAGGCCAGTTAGTTTGGAAAGCCTTTCATGGGGTTACCTTAGGGGGTGTGGGTGTATTTCCAAAAGGGTTAAATTTTTGTTTAGTTGAAGGAGGGTCATTTTTGGGGGGAAAGATGTTGGGGAAGGTCTGTGTGGGGATTTATGGGGTGAGTAGTTTTTTTTTTGGGTGTTTTCAAATATGTAGTGTTGGTTGGCATAATTTCTCCGGGGGGGTTTTTTGGCTGGTTTCCAAAAAAAAGGAAGGAACAAAAAAAACAAAGCCACGATTCCACAGATTTTTTGGTAAAAAAATTTTCTGGTTACCCCAAAATTTTAAATTTTTTTTTTTTTATGGCAGGATCAGTTTGGGGCTGAAAGGCCTATGGGTTTAAAACCCGAAAGTCAAATGTTTACTTGGGCTGTAAGTTAAAAGGGGTTGCCCTCTAGTTGGTCCTTTTTTTAAAAACCCCCCCCGGGGTTTAAAAGGGGGGGGAATTAAATTAAAGGGTAGTTGAGGGTGCTTCCGGTTTTTAAAGGCTTGTTAAACCGATTTTTTTTCCCTTTTAAGGTTTCAAGGAAATTTCAATTTGTTATTCAGAAGAGATTATTTTTTATGCAAAACTTATTTTTTTCAAAATTTTTTAAAGGCATAGGTTCAAAGTTCTCTAGGCCCCGGGCCTTTTTAAAAAAAAGGGGTTCAAAAACCCCCCCAAAAACCCCAAATGACCCCGGGGAATTTCCTAACCCAAAATTTTTTCTTGAAAGGGTAATAAGCTTTTTTTGAAAAAGGTATTTTTAGGTAGGGAATTCCCACAGGAATTACCCCCATTTCTTTTAGTGGGCAAGGTTTTTAAATTTAGCTGAAGGGTTTTTTAAGGGGGGGTTTAAAATTGGGTTTACAAGCGAAGGGAGGATACCTCAGTCTTGTCGGGTGAATTTTTTTGGGCGGCTGGGTTTTTCTGTTTAGGGCCAACCTCTTTTTGGGTTTTGGCCCCATTTTTTAGATGTTTTATAACAAATTTTACCCAAATTTTAAAGGAGAAAAGGGGCAAGCCTTTTTTTTTTGAAAAACCCTTTTTATAGGGGGCCCCGAAAGGATTTTACACGTCTGGATTTCAAAGGGGGGTACTGACCCGGCTAATTCCCTTTTAAATTTGTGAAAACAACCCTTTTTTTCATTTTCAGATTTTAAAAAAATAAGACCTAGAGGTTCATTTAAATGTGGATGCTGCAACATGTGTAAAGTGATGAGAACTGGAAATTCCTTTATAGTTAGGAACAAAAAATACAACATTAAGCAGAGGATTACTTGTGATTCAAAGTCAGTGGTTTACATCGCTTTGTGTAATTCCTGCCCTTCCATTTACATAGGAAAAACCAATCGCAAACTAAAAGAGAGAGTATATCAGCATCTTTATGCTATAAAAAAACCTCTTTTAGAGAATGCCTTGGCAAAACATGTTAGCAGTAACCCTGACCACTCCTTTAGTTTTATGGGTATTGATCAAGTACCTTTAACTGATAGGGGAGGCCCTTTTCAGACAGTTCTTGAGTGTGTTGAACTTTTATGGCAGCTGAATTTAGACGCATTTAGGCTAGATGGCCTCAATGAGAACTGCAATATTTCATGTGTTCTTAAACTAAAGAGCTACTTTAGGTAATGCCTATATGCACATTACTTTGTGGGTTTAATGGATAATATTTACAATGTTATTAAATTAAATGTACTAGTAACAATATTTTTATGATGTTTTTTAATTCAACGGAGTTTTTTATGATTATTCATGATTTTATTTATTATTTTTAATTAAGACAAACTAGTGCAGGATGTGCAATTATTTGTCATTTCCTGTCAACTGAGTATTTGAACAGACCAGTTTAGCTGTTTTATTTGTCTTCTTCTGAGGAAGCTGTGACAGGGGTCACGGCGAAAACGTTGTCTTTTTGAAAAATAAAATACTTTTACGTTAAAGAAGAAACTTGGACTTTGTTTCCTGTGGTTAGTATTGACTATCTGGACATCAGGTTGCCTGTTTCTACACATTTTTACAAGTTTGTTTGCTCATTTTTTGACTGTTTGTAGATTCTTGACATAGTTATAGAATGCCTTGTGGTTGTCTTTGTAATCGTTGGCAAATTTATTTTCGTAACTAGCTTTGGAGGATTTTATGAGGGATCTCCGGTTCTTACTGAGGCTGGTAAGGGAGTTTTTTGCATCCTGGGATTTTGCTCTTTTCTGCAACAGTTTCTTCCTATTTTTGTAAAGGTTGTTTATGGCAGGGGACCACCAGATTGGCTTCCTTTTTTGGGAGAGAGCATTTTGGTTCTAGTTGGGATGCCATGATTCATGTATGAGTGTATGTGCTCGGACAATGCCTTAGTGTAGGATTCAGCAGTCAAACTTTCAATTCCCATCTGCACAGGTGTCATGAAGTTTGTCACTTCTGACTTGAGTAGCATGAAGTTGGCTTTGAGAAGTTTTTTATGGAGGTTTCCTTAATGGGGGGTGGGATGAGGATGTTAAGGGTAATTAGCTTATGGTCAGACCTGACCAACGAGGGGGTGACCATAGGTGTGGAGCATCAATTTCCCATGTTGGTAATGACCAGGTCTGGGATATTGTAGCCCCTGGTGGAGCTATGGATTAGTTGATCCAGGGCATTGGAATTTATGAATTCCAAGAACCGTTGGGCAACTGTGTTGTTACATGAGTAGTTTTCCCAATTAATGGCAGGGTAGTTAAAATCACCTAGTATTAGGGTGTCTGGTTCTATCTTAATATTTTCCAGTATGTTTAGAAAGGTGTAGTGAGAATCTTGGGGCATGGTGGGGGATCTGTAGCAAGCTACAATTTAGATTGCAGTCTTACCTAGTGTTAGTTGCATCTGGAGAATTTCAGACGTATTGTGTTGGGCAACTAGCCTGGTGCTGTGATATCCTTGGTGAATATGGACACTCCTCCACCTTTAGTGTTTTGGTCTGGTTTGGTGGCCGAAAAGAGTGGTAAGAATTGTAGCCTGGTATTGCAGGGGTGCTCTCTGGAGCCTTGAACCAGGTCTCAGTTTCTGCACAGATATCGATGTTCTCCATTTTTAGGAGTGCCTCGAGAGAGTGAATTTTGATGTTTAGACTTCTAGCATTGAGTAGCATTACCTTCAGATTTTGCATGATTGTGCCTGTTACGGTGGTTTTGTCCTTTGAACTTTGCCTAAAAAAAGCACTATAGGAGTGGCAAGAGCCTTAACCAGTAACCTGAATCCCAGGGGTGACAGGTACAGACCAGCTCTGGAAAATCATTGTGGTCTGTCGATCATGTCGTCCTAGGCAGACAGATACTAGATCCCCTTCGAATGACACCAGAAGCTTAGCAATTTGTTGAAGTCAGTCATTTTGTCCGTATATTGTGGTATCATTCTGGGTGAAGGCAGGATGCTACTCAGGGGTAGGGTCATGCCTGCCTGGGCCTCATGATCCGAGAGCTCTTCCATGTCTCTTTTCATGTAGTCCAGGGAGTTACGTCTCAAGTCATTCACTCAAACATGGACAATGACAGAGTCATATTTGTACTTGTTGTGGAGTGACTTGAGTGCATGCATTATGTGGCAGACCCTGGCACCCGACAGGCAGCTGACTGTAATTTTCTCCTTGTTCAACCTGGTGAGTGGGACATCAGTGTGTCTAACTATAGAGTCACCTATCACTAAAGTGTTAGATACATTGTCTTGCCTTAGGGGCTATTGCTGGGTGGCACACTAGTGTTGTGCGCTATGTGACACTTTGGTTGTGATTGGTGTTTGTTTGCGTTTCAGCTTCAGAGGTCCTTGTTGCTTGGGCAGGTTACAGTTAAGGGTCTCTGCATATGTGGATTTAGTGTTGCTATGTGTGGGTTTTGGTAGTATGGGTTTAGAAGGGCTATGTGTTGCTTGAGGTGTAGTGTGGGTGTTAACCTTCTCGTCTTGACTGTCTAGCATAATCTTGTATAACAGCAATATTTCATGTATGACCATGTATTTTGGCTTCTGTCCACCATTTATGTCAGGCTTTGTCCAGATGTTATACAGTAGTAGGTGGATAGATATATTGGCCGATCATTATTTAGTGTGGTAATTCCTGCTGAGGGGAATGGCTGGGAAACATGCTGAAGTCTGTACATTCAAGAGGTTAGTGTATAGAGAATGGACTTAGATGACCTTGTAACATATTTTATGTGGGGGACAGTAACACATGTTTTAAAACTAGGCTGTTAGAACATGTCAGATGTATTACTGATAAGAAATATGTCAGTTCTACAGCTGTACATTTGAATAAATCTCAACATGGGGACAGTAGTGGGTCTCAAGGTACTCCTCCTGAAAATGTCTGTTCCTCAGTGTGATGAAATATTCATAAAAGGACAATTGTTATGTACAGACCCAGTTTATTAATATTAACTGTAATACTTTATCCCGCAGGGGGTTAAATGAAGAGTATAGCTGGAGGATGTGTATTCAATTACGTAATTAGTTGTTAATTGCTTCTTGAAGGCTTTGGCCAAGACATCAGAGTATAATAAACATGTGTGAATTATTGGTTGGTTGTATTTTCCTTTGCTATGCTCAGACATTTTATTTGTTTTGCTAAGAGGTTGTTGTATGTCTGGCCATTGTGTATGGCCAGTCATGATTTTGTAGCAGTGTACTGTTCACTCATTTATTTAGACTGTGTGTGTGTGTGGGGGGGTAGATGTGAGTGCCACGGCTGTTTTTGTATCCAGCTGTGCATGCTGCCCCAGTTGTAGGTGGTCTATCAGCAGCATATGTTTGTATGGGCATTTTGGGACATGTATATGTGTATGTGTGTATATATATATATATATATATATATATATATATATATATATATATATATATACATATATATATATGTGTGTATATATATATATATATATATATATATATATATATATATATATATATAAATAATGTGTGTGTGATATATATTTATATATATATGGATGTAAGTTTGTATGTATATATATATATATATATATATACATATATATATACATATGTGTATATGTGTATATATATATATATATATATATATATATATATATATATATATGTATATATATATATATATATCAGTATTTATCGGTCATATAGCTATATATTGTTGCATACATATATGGATCTCCCTATATATCTCACTCTCTCTCTATGCATGTTTCTATTCAGATATATATATATATTTATAGATACCAATCCTTACTAATTGCACACTTGTCTCTTCACTATTAAAAACTGGCTGCAAAGAAGGGCATGTTTGAGAAAACATCCTCAAGCATTACAGCTGAGGTGGTTTACTGGTAAAGTGTATAGGCAATAGTGTGCAGAGTTCTTGGTTCAAAACCTGCAAGGGCTGTTCATTTAGTAATGGCATACCTTTCAATTTCAGATGTGTATCTTTCAAAACATTCATCCTAATGCATAACCTATTGATAAGCAGAACAAGGATTGTTGGAAACTGTTTGGTTAAGACTGTTTTGAGCACGTTTGCTCAGATTTGCGTGATGGGAAGCGGTGCTACCATACTTTTAAATGAATAGGTGTTTACACTGTGTAAACTTTGTTTCCCAGTGCACAAATCTGCTTAGCATTTATTTTTAAGCACTACGGAATCCTGCTAAGCATAGCTTAGCCCTGGTAACCAGTGATCACATTCTAGTCTGACAAAATAGCAGGGTAATAACATCTTTAATAAGTGTACTTAATTCTCTGTACATAACATGCTTCTATGTGCTGTCATTACAATAGCAAGCGGTGTGAGTATACTGTATGGACCACCTGGTTATACATGGATTGTACCACATTCTTTTCTCTTTGGATTTGTTTCATACATGGGAAGTATCCCAGGTTATATGCAGTCACACTTGTATGTTACACCAGTTACAGTGCACTGGTTGACAGAAATAGTTTAACATATTTTGTATCATACATTAGTACTTTAACGGGTTTATATCACATAGTCGAAGTTTTATAACTTTGAACACGGAATGTTCAAACTATTCCATTCAAAGTTGCAAAACTTCGATTAGTGATAAAAAAAAAGAAGTAAAAACAAAATAAACTGTTGTAAGCAGGGGGCAAGCCCCCCCCCCACTACTAAAATATACCAACTCTGAGATCGCACCACATTGAAATGAATGGAAACCTCCCCTTATGGAGATTTCTGTTTAAATGCTCGAACTTGTATAATTTCGAACTTATGGTCTCGACCATATTGGGTTCAAACTTGTACAAGTTTGACTATGTGATAGGAACCCCTTTTAACAGTGCTTTTTCAAGTAAGAGTAGATTGCAGAATGCACTACTGGAACCATAAACCCTTGCATGCAAAGCTGGACTCTGAGTACTGAGTATTTTGTTCTTGGTGTTTGAGCTGTATGTTTATATGTATCCCCTATTGAATATTGATCTGATATGTTGATATTAAGTGCAGACTACTATGTTGTTTGGACATGTCATTGAGGACTGCTGTCATGTAGTAATGGCATATCTTTCAGTTTCAGATGTGTATCTTTCAAAACATTCATCCTAATGCATAACCTGTTGGCTATCTACTTTCTGAATGTCCTCTGTACAGATATGCAGATGTCAGGTATTGCTACGGCCATGCCACTATGTAGGTGCCCACATTTTATTGTGCTGTGGGCCTGGACACTGCTGCTAGTCCCAACATATGGAACATTACATAATGTGGGCCGTGCCCCATTTCCTTGCCTGTGTGAGGGACATTGTAGAGGTGGTGGCCTACAGATTCACATACAATGGGTGGCAATATGTCACAGGACAGGATATGTGGAGACATCCAACCAACATGGGGGACATATCCCTAGATTTGTGAATAGATTCTATGTCATCAGTGCTGTTATACACATGGTAGATTGATGGATTGATCGAGTTTGTGTGGATATGCATTTAGTGTGTGATGTCATGACTCACAGTGATATGTCTTTGACATACCTGTCCACTGGCACGCTGTCCACAGACTGGCCACATGTCTGCCTGTCATATTTTGTGTGTTCACCAGACAGTTGGTGTCCTTGGTAAAGCAGTTGTGGATTCTGGGGAATGCAGTCAGTACATACTCATATCTATTGGTATTACTGACATCATATTCCTCATAAAGGATGTTATTTACAACAAACCCAGTGACATCTGCAACTGTCTCAATGTATGACAGCAGCATGTCCAATCTACCCCTGTGCCTCTGTTCCCACCTAGTGATATAGGGGTTGATGCCGAGCTTAGTGAGTGGGGAATGTTATCAAAGGCTTTGGCCAGGTCAATGTAGGCTGTATGTGTCACCTTGCCTTCATCCACACCTCAGGTGACTAACGCCAAGAAGCTGTCTATGTTGAATCAGCAGGTATGACCTACCCTTCACAAAGGTAAATTGTGTGGGATCCTGAGTCTGCATTTTCTCATATCCCTGTTAATTAGGTGCATGGTGATGCATTCCATAGCTTCACATAACAGACTTGTCAGGCAGTTGGGGTGGTATTTCCCAGGATCTGTAGTTACATCTCAGTTGTGGAGAGGAGTGACTGTAGCAGTGCACAATTCAGTAGGGAAAAGTCTGAAGTGAGGCTGTGCTTGAACAGGGCACACAGGTAAGGTGCCAGGTCACTCTGTAGTTCATGTAGAACACAGCCAGGGATATTGTCAGGTCCCATAAAAGCTGTATTTTTGGTCTTGGACAGTGGTGTTTTAACCTGTGCTGCAGTAATACTGAGTGCCTGGTGGTTTACTGGTATTGTGATTGGTCCTTTGCGGGGGTGGGGAGGGGGTAATGTTTGCACTCAAGGTGATAACCAGTATATTGGCATTATTTGTTGGCTCAGTCTGGGAGGTACCATTGTCTAGTACCTCAGAACAAATCTTCGTATTGCCAAGGAGATTCTTTACATACCTGTATGAGGCCTTGTGGTTGTCTTTACTATGTGCTCCAATTCTGTTCTCACAGCTAACTTTGTAGTATTTGAAGAGGGATCTCAACTATACATTGAGGCTGATAGGGATTTATTTCCTGTCTTGGGACTTCACCTTATTCCATATCAGTTTCCTCCTTCTGTTGTACAGTTTCCTTATGGCATGGGACCACCAGATCAGCTTCCTTTTTTGGAGGTGAGGGTCCTGGTTGTATTGGGTAAGGCAGTATTCCTGCATTTGTGTATGTGCTCATAGTGCATTGTTGTTTGATTGAACTGTCATGCAACTAGTGTCCATTTGCTTGGCTGCCATGAGGTTAGCCACCTCTGATTTTATGAGGCCATAGTTAGCTTTGGAAAGCCTTTTCATGGTGGTTACCTGTGCAGGGGGTGTAGGAGGGCTGTGGATTTCCAAAGGTGATTAATTTGTGTTCAGATATAGCAAGGCAGGAGTCAATTACTGGTGTAGAGCAACAGTCGCCCATGTTAGGAAGGACCAGGTCGATGTGATGGGCATTTGCATGGGTGCATGAGTACCTTTCCCACTTAATGGTGGGGTAGCTGAAGTCAACCAGTATGATAGTGTTAGGTTGGACACTAATATTCTCCAGGGTGTTTATGGACATGGATATCCAAAAACCACAGAAGAACTGGAACAAAAGAAAAAACAACCAGCCAGCGTATTCCACAAATTTATTAGGTACAACAAAACTCTGACATCTCGGCTCTATCCCAAAGCCTTCAAGGAGTTTTTTTTTTTTTTTTTTTGTTTATGGACATGGAATCTGAGTCTTGGGACATGTATGAGGACCTATAGCAGGCTACAACCTGAACCACTGTCTTACCCAATGTCATCTACTCCTGCAGGATCTGTAATGTATAATGGTGGTTGACCACTCTGGAGGTGTGTGCATCCTTCATGAGTATGAAAATACCACCACCTCTGGAGCTTTGGTCCACATTCTGAAGCCAAAAGTTGTGGAATTAATTACAGGCTAGTACTGCAGGGGTGCTTCCTGCTGCCTTTAACCAGGTCTATGTTACAGCACAGATGTTATTGTTCCACATTTTAAGGAATAATTCAAGTGAGTGAATTTCCAGATTTAGACTTCCAGTGTGCAGCAGCACGACCCTCTGATTGCATGTCTTTGTAGCTGTCATATATTTCTGTATATTTATGTATACATATATTTATATATATAGGTTCATAGGTTCATACGTAGGTACTAGGCTATTGGCCCTAGGGCCTATATAAGCCTAGCCAAAAGGTACCCTGGATTTTGCAACCCAAGAAAATTATTTTCCTGTGCCACTGTTGAGCAGAGCCACAGAAGTGATCCCCGGGGTGAATTTCCTATCTCCCATCCAGTCATCAAGATTTTTCTTGAAGAGTGCTAATGAGGAGCTTTGTTTGATATAGATAGGTAGTTTGTTCCAGAGTATGGGAAGTCTCTGGGACAGGAATATATCCCTCTGGCATGTTCTGTTTATTGTGGTGACAAGGTTTAGGTCTCTAGAGCATGTAGCTTGGAGGGATTGGGATTTCTTTAAGTGGAGCATGTCCAAAAGCTCTGGGTTTGACATAGCTTTGTATGTTAGGCAGAGATTGCCTCTGAGTAGGCGATATGCGACAGAGTAAAGCTGCAATGTTTTGAGACGGTCTGTGTAGGTCATCTGTTTGAGGCCGGTAATCCTCTTTGTGAGGTATTTCTGCGGCCTTTCCAGTTGTTGTAGATGTCTTGAGAGGTACATACTAAAAGGGGTGTTGTACTCTATAATGGGTCTAATGAGTGATGATTAGAGGGGAACAATGACCTCTTTTTTCCTGATGAGAAACCTTTTTTGATGAGGTGTGCCACGTAGAAGGATTTCCTGACTACTGTGGCAATGTGATTATCAAAGGAGAGACTACTGTCCACCTGTGTCTCAAGGTCTCTTATCACACTTTCAGTGTTAAGTAGACTACCGCCTATGTGGTAGTTCATGGTTACAGAGTTTTGACCAAAAGGGATGACAATGCACTTTTTGGCATTGAGCTTGAGGCCATGGCTTTGACACCAGGTATCTGTCTCAGCGCCATTTTCTAGGATGTCCACATCTTTTGGAGTATTGATTATGGCTCCTAGTTTGCAGTCATCTGTGGACTTCATTAGACAAAGACCTTCTGTGTTAGCCTGTACTTCAGAGAAGTAGATACCATTCAGGAGAAGAACCAGGACTGAACCTTGTGGTACTCCACTTGTCACTGGTCTGAAGTTGGATTTGGAGTCTGCTACTTTGACAGTGTGGGTTGTGTCAGTGAGCCAGTTGGCAACCCATCTTGTGACATAGAGATTTATACCTAGTTTAATGAGTTTATCTATAATTCCAGAGTGGGGGATGGTGTTGAAATCCTTGGTGAGATCTAGATAGGCAAGGTGAACCACCTTACCCTCATCTATGGCTTTGGTGACCACTTCAAAGAAGTCTATCAGGTTTAGGAGACATGATCTGCCTTTTACAAACCTGAACTGGGTGGGGTCCTGAGTTTGGAGATTACCAATGTCGTTGTTTATAAGTTCCATAATGATACATTCCATAGCCTTGCAGACCAGGCTCATCAGGCTAATGGGGCGGTAGTTTCCGGGGTCTGTGTTGGCTCCCCCTTTGTGGAGTGGGATAACAGTCGCTGTGCCCCATTAAGTGGGCACATAGCCTGAGGTGAGGCTATGAATAAACATGGTACTTAGGTGGGGTGCCAGTTCATTCTGTAGTTCATGTAGACTCCAGCCTGGGATGTTGTCAGGTCCCATGGATGCTGTGTTCTTGGCTTTGGAGAGTGTGTTGTTTATCTGTGCAGCCATGATTACAGGAACTTTGCATTCTTCCATTATAGAGATGCCTTTAGGGGATGAGAGGGTGGTAAAGTTAGCACTGAACCTATTTGCCAGGATGTTGGCAATATCAGTTGGTTCTGTATATTTACTGCCATTGTGCTGTAACTCATAGCAGATCTGAGTGTTGCCATTGAGATTCTTGACATAGCTATAGAATGCTTTGTGATTGTCTTTAGAGTCAGTGGCAATTTTGTTTTTGTAACTAGCTTTGGAGGATTTTATGAGGGATCTTAGCTTCTTACTGAGGCTGACCAGGGAGTTCCTCCAATCATGGGATTTTACTCTTTTTTGCAACAGTTTCTTCCTTCTGTTGTAGAGTTTGTTTATGGTAGGGGACCATCAGATTGGCTTCCTTTTTTTTGGAGGATAGCATCTTGGTTCTGTTAGGGATTGCATGATCCATTCACTTGTGTATGTGCTTATAAAGTGCATTTGTATAGGATTCAGCAGTCATATCTCTATTGTCCATCAGCATGGGTGTCTTGAAGTTTGCCACTTCTGTCTTAAGAAGACTGAAGTTGGCTTTGGAGAAATATTTTATGGTGGTTTCCCTAATGGGGGGAGGGGGAGGGATGTGGATGTCCAGGGTGATTAGCTTGTGGTCATATCTGACCAACAAGGAATTGACCTCTTATGTGGAGCACCGGTTACCCATGTTGGTAATAACCAGGTCTAGGATATTGCTGCCCCTGGTGGGGGTGTGGATAAGTTGATCCAAAGCATTGGAATTTATGAATTCCAGAAAACGTTGAGCACAAGATTTGGTACATGAGTAGTTTTCCCAGTTAATGGTGGGTAGTTGAAATCGCCCATTATTAGGATGTTAGGTTGTACCCTAATATTTTCCAGTGTATCAAGAAACGAGGAGTGGGAATCTTGGGGCATGGTGGGAGATCTGTAGCAAGCTACAATTTGGATTGTGGTCTTGCCCAGAGTTAGCTGTACTTGGATAATCTCGGATGCATTATGCTGAGCAACTAGCCTGGAGGTGTGGATATCCTTAATGAATATGGACACACCTCCACCTTTAGTGTTTCAGTCCAGGTTAGGTGGCCGAAAGGTGTGGTATAAATTATAACCTGGTAATGCAGGGGTACTCTCTGGAGCCTTGAACCAGGTCTCTGTCACTGCACAGGTGTCGATGTTCTCCATTTTAAGGAGTGCCTCGAGTGAATGTATTTTGAGGTTTAGACGTCTTGCATTGAGTAGCAATACCCTCAGATTCTGCTTGCTTGTACTTGTTACAGTGGTGAATTTGTCATTTGAACCTTGCCTAAAAAGGTATTATAGGGGTGGCTAGAGCCTTAGCCAGTATCTAGAATCCCAGGGGTGACTTGTGCAGACCATCTCTGTCAAAGCATTGTGGTTTGTTGATCATGTCATCCCAGGCAGACAGATACTGGATCCCCTTGGAATGACACCAGAAGCTTAGCCAATTGTTTGAGTCAATCATTTTGCCCTTGTACTGTGGTATACTTCTGGGTGATTGCAGGATGCTACTCAGGGCTAGGGTCATACCTGCCTGGGCTACAGGATCAGACAGCTCCTCCATGTCCCTTTTCATTTAGTCCAGGGAGGTACATCTCAGGTCATTCACACCAACATGGATAATGACAGAGTCATATTTGTACTTGTGGAGTGACCTGAGTGCGTGCATTATGTGGCAGATTCATGCACTCGACAGGCAACTGACAGTAACTTTCTCTTTGTTTAGTCTGGTGAGTGGAACATCAGTGTGCCTGACTATACAGTCACCTATGACTAGAGGGTTGGGTACGTTGTTATGCCTTATGGGCTGTGGTTGAGTGGCACACTGAGTTTGTAGGCAATGTGTCATTTGGGTTGTGTTGGGGGGTAGAGGTTGCTTGTGTTTCTGCTTTGGAGGTCCCTGTTGCTTGGGCAGGTTTTTACTAAGAGCCTCCACGAATATAGGTGTGTGTTTTGTTATTCTATGTTTGTGTTTTGGTGGTGTAGGTTTTGAGGGACTATGTGATGAGTGTGGTGTGGTGCAAGTGTTTACCTTCTCTTCTTGACTGTGTAGTCCAGTCTTGGGTGAAGAGAGCTTTGCTTCCAGTTTGGCTATATAAGTGCATCTCTCACAGGTTGAAGTGTTGGATGGAAGGAGGAGAGGGTTGTATGTGTACATGACGCAAATGCTGTATTGCCCCAAGATGCCCAGATTCATCAGGTAGACAGGAGAAAACACCGGGAGCTCACCCTTAGACATGCCTGGATAGGTGCTTATTTGTTAAGTACTAGAAACTGTTTTCCACTAAACAAATGAGGAAAGTTGAGTGCTGTAGTAATTTGTACCTTATTTAGTGCTTACAACGAGTTCTGAACAAGTGCTGATCTCAAAGAAACAGACTTGAGTGCTGAAACTAAAAAAACTGGCTAGTTCTAAGAAACAAAATTAAGTTAGAAGGTTTCCCTCCAACCAGGGTTGCCAGACGTCCCTATTTGGGCAGGACTGTCCTGAGATTAGCAGCCTGATCCCGAGTCCCACACTGCCAGTTTAAATCCCGGGCAGCCTCCGCTTTGTTGTTGTTTTTTATTTGATTGGCCCGTATACCGGCATATGGGCCAATCAAAAATCGCTAAACACAGAGCTTCTTGTGTTTAATGCGGAACATCGCAGTTCCACATTAAACAGAAGTAGCTCCGTGTTTAGCAATTTTTGATTGGCTCGTATACTGGTACACAGGCCAATCAAAAAATCGCAAAACAGAGCTACTTCTGTTTAATGTGGAACTGCGATGTTCCGCATTAAACAGAAGTAGCTCCGTGTTTAGCGTATTTTGATTGGCCCGTATACTGGTATATGGGCCAATCAAAAAATCGCAAAACAGAGCTACTTCTGTTTAATGCGGAACTGCGATGCTCCCCATTAAACAGAAGTAAATGTTCGCGATTTTGGCCCGTATAATGGTATACGGGCCAATCAAAAAATCGCAAAACAGAGCTACTTCTGTTTAATGCGGAACTCTGATGTTCTGCATGAAAGACCTAGCATGGACGACCTTTTTTTTTTTTTAAGTCTTTACTTTGTCCCTACCTGGTCAGTCGGAAATCTGGCAACCCTGCCTCCAACACAGAAAGGCTTGGGGGCTCAGAAGCCCATAAACAGTCCTGGACACAGCAAATCTGTATCCAGACTAGACTACCCAGAGGAAAGGCAGGAAACAAGCTTAGAATTTTTTTTTAAGTGGAAAGAGAGAAAGGAGGAGCAGAAACTAAGTGGATTGGCCTTCTCAAATGTTCTCCCTGGATTAGGTAGAATGAGGTAATAACACTAGACTGGGAGGAGTGTCCCAGATCAAATTTGCAGTAGGGGCGAGCAACTGCTAAGCCACCGACTATAAGAACAGCATACAAATGGGGGGGACAAATGTTACTCACAGCAGAAAAGCAGCAGTGAGCCTTTGAATGAAAGCTTTAAACAGATAAATGAGCCTCTAGAGAAAGCTTTTAACTGCAAACAAGTTATCATAATCAAACAACCCAAACAAATACTTAATAAAAGTGAACAATTTCCAGTCAATACCTCACACAAAGTGAAACTAGCTAGAAAAGTATGCAGTATACAAAGTGCTAAAAATAACTTGAATAAATAAGCAAAATAAACAGGATACTTAATGTTATATATTATAGGTCCAAGTTTGCTCAGTGTCCTTCCTTCGATTAGCTCAGTGAGAAATGGCAGAAACACTCACAAATTTAACTTCTTAGGTAATTATTTATTTACCTTTATCTATATATATATATATATATATATATATATATATATATGGTTTCACTTCAAATCATCGAATTACCATTTAATCGAATTGCAAATCATCGAGACCAAATCGTCGAAAGCTCATTTCATCGAAAACTCATATCATCGAATCTCAAATCATCGAAAACTATAAATCAACTACAAATAACATCCCAGACACTGTTTACTATGTTTATGCAGGGGGGCAATCCCTGCACCCCCCATGTGGGGGGCTCCACCCCCCACACCACCCGTAATAAAATATACCAACTCCAAGGTTGCACTACAGTGGGGTTAGGAAATAACCTCTTTCCCCCACTGTAGTGCAACCTTGGAGTTGGTATATTTATTTATGGGTGTGTGTGGGGGGAGGAGCATAGTAAAAACTTTGTGGAATGTTATTTGTAGTTGTTTTATAGTTTTCGATGATTTGAGATTCAATGATATGAGTTTTCGATGAAATTAATTTTCGACGATTTGGTCTCGATGATTTGCAATTCGATGAAATGGTAATCCATATATATATATATATATATATATATATATATATATATATATATATATATGTGCATATAGGTTCATAGGTTCATAGGTAGGTACTAAGCTATCTGCCTTAAGGCATTTATAAACCTAGCTGGATTGTGTTGGCTTTCACCTCCCCCTTAGATTAGTTCTCTGTGCCTCTGACCAGCAGAGCCATTGAAGTGATCCCTGGGGTAAACTTTCTGTTTCCCATCCACTCGTCAAGTTTTCTCTTGAAGAGAGTTAGCAAAGAGTTCTGCCTAATGTAGATTGGAATCTTGTTCCAGAGCATGGGAAGTCTCTGGGACAGGAATCTATCCCTCCAGCATGTCCTATTTATCATTGTGGTGAGGTTTAGATCCCTGGAGCATGTGGCTTGAGGGGATATGGTTTTCTTTAGGTGCAGCATGTCCATCAATTCTTGGTTGGACATGGCCTTGTATGTCAGGCAGAGATCACCTCTGAGTAGGCGGTATGCAACAGAGTACAGCTGGGGTTTCTTCAGTCGAGCTGCATAGGGCATCTGCTTAAGGTCAGTGATCCTTTTGGTGAGGAACTTCTGTGGTCTTTCCAGTTGTTGCAGGTGTCTTGTAAGGTACATCCCAAATAGGGCATCGTACTCTATGATGGGTCTGATGAGTGATGCGTAGAGGGGCCCAATGACCTCTTTCAATCTGGATGCAAACCCTTTTGTGATTAGGTGGACCACATAGAAAGATTTTCTAACCACTTTGGCAATGTGATTATCAAAGGAGAGGTTACTATCTACTTGGCTCCCCAGATCCCTTATTATGCCTTCTGTATTTAGGGGGCTACCACCTATGTGGTAGTTTGTGGGTACTTTGTTTTTTCCAAAGGGGATGACTATGCACTTTTTGGCATTTAGCTTGACACCAGGTATCTGTCTCAGTGAGACCCTTTTGGAGGATGTCTGTGTCAGCTGGAGAGTCAATTATAGCCCTTAGTTTGCAATCATCTGTGAACTTGGTCAGCCATAGTCCTCCTGTGCTTGCCTGTATCTCTGAGAAGTATATGCCGAACAGGAGGGGTCCTAGGACTGAGCCCTGGGGAATGCCACTTGTAACCAGTTTAGAGTCAGACCTAGCTGCCTCAATTCTTACCATGTGGGTTCTGTCCGTGAGCCAGTTGGCAAACCATCTCATGACATAGGGGTTTATGTTCAGGCTGGTGAGCTTGTCTATAATACCTGAGTGGGGAATGGTGTTGAAGGCCTTTGCGACGTCTAGGTAGGCTGTGTGTACCACAGGATTAGGGCGTGGGTTAGGTGAGTTAGGGTTAGGGCGCGGGTTAGGTGAGTTATGGTTAGGGCACGGGTTAGGTGAATTAAGTTTAGGGGCGGGTTAAGTGAGTTAGAGTTAGGCCACGGGTTAGGTGAGTGTGCGATAGTGACAGACCTTAGGGTTAGGGTTTGGGTTAAGGTAAGTGGATAGATAGTAGTGTATGTATAGTTTAGTGAAGTGTTAGTTGTAGGATTATAAGTGTATGTGTGTGTACTGATGTTTTTTAAGTGTGCTTGTGTTGTGTGTATGTGTTTTGGAATAACAATTTTTTCCCAAGGAAAAAATTTGTTGTTCTGAATGTTCAATATTATGTGGTTTAGATATTTTAGGTTCGATAAAATAGTGTTCGCTATTTTCATCTTTCGATAACATGATATAAACGTTCCTGGGGCATGGTGGGTGATCTGTAGCAAGCTATAATTTGAATTTCAGTTTTGCCCATTGTTAGTTGCAAGTGGATGATCCTGAAGCATCATGCTGTGCCTCTAACCTGGAGGTGTGGGTATCCTTGATGAATATGGATACTCCCCCGCCTTTTGTATTTTGGTCTGGGTTTTGTGGCCGAAATGTATGGTATGCGCTGTAGCCTGGTAGTGCTGGGGTGCTCTCCGGAGCCTTAAATCAGGTTTCCGTTACTGCACATATATCTATTTTCTCCATACTGAGGAGTGCCTTGAGTGCATGCATTTTGAGGTTTAGACTTCTGGCATTGAGCAGCATTACCCTCAGTTTTTTTGAACCTTGCCTAAAAAGGCACTATGGGGGTGACAAGAGCTTTGACCAGTATTTGAAAGGTGACAGGTGCAAGCCATCTCCAGTGAAGCAGCGTGGCTTGTCGAGCATGTCATCCCAGGCTGCCAGACACTGGATCTCCTTTGAATGACACCAGAAGCTTAGCCAACTGTTGAAATTGATATTTTTTTCTTTATACTGTGGTATCATTCTTGGTGAGGACAGGATGCTACTCAGGGTCAGGGTCATACCAGCCTGAGCTACGTGATCAGAGAGCTCCTCCATGTCTCTTTTCATGTAGTCCAGGGAGGTATGGCTCAGGTCTTTCACACCAACATAGACAATGACAGAGCCATATTTGTACTTGTTCTGGAGTGACCTGAGTGCTTCTGTTATGTGGCAGTTCCTGGAACCCAACAGGCAGCTAACAGTAACCTTCTCCTTGTTCAGCCTAGTGAGTGGGACGTCAGAGTGCCTGACTATAGAGTCACCTATTAGTAGTGTTTTGGATATGTTATTTTGCCTTAAGGGCTGTGATTGTGTGGTACACTGGTTTTGTGAAGTATGTGTTTCATGGTTTGTGTTGGGGGGCGGCGGAGGTTGCTTGGATGTCTGCTTTGAAGGTCTCTGTTGCTTTTGCAGATTTTTATTTAGAGCCTCTGAGTATGTTTTTGTGTATTTATATGTGTTTTTGCCGGTGCTGGTTTCATAGGTCTATGTGAGACTGTTGGTGTGATGCAAGTAATTCCCTTCTCCTCTTGACTGCCTGGTCCAGTCTTGGGTTTAGAGAGCTTAGCCTCCAGTTTGGCTGTATAACTGCATCTCTCACATGAATTAGTGTTTGGTGGAAGGAGGAGAGGGTTGTCTGTGTACATGAGTCAATTGTAACATTGCCTCAAAATGACCAGATACACCAGTTGGACTGGAGAGTGCACCTGAAACTGCCCTTTGGATATGCCTGGATAGGTACAGTGAACTGTTTTACTGATTGGCTGGTACAGTCGAATAGAGAGCCTTGTCCTTCTCTACAGTATAGGGGGGTATAGTGCTAAGGTTTATTAGTGCTTGCTATGAGTTTTGGGCAAGTGCCGGGATGGGAAGTGAATGATTTGAGTGCTTAAGTTGAAGGTTTGTCTAGTTCCAAGGGAAAAATTGAAGAGTAGACTTTGTGGAGCCTGGAATAGTTATACCCTAGCTAACCGGCGCTGCCTGGCACGCAAAACCATGCAAATGCTGGTTTTATATCAGGGAAATGAAAGGGATATAAATTAGTCCAAAATGGCCAATAAGCTAATAGTTTCTGGGCTGAAACCACTCCTCCAGGGACAGATAGGCTGCTCAAAGCTCCCTCTCTCACAGTGAACAGGGAAACGTCCTTCTATCCAAGTAAAGTATGGGCAAACACAGAAACTTGCAACACAGCCCTGAATTCAGCACTAACTTGAAAACTGGACTAAACTAGCTTAGAGAGGTGGGAAAACAAGTATTTTTTTGTTTTTCTTCAGAAAATAAAGCAGATACAATTAAAAAGACACTTGAAATGCACAGAAAAGGCTACCTCACTTGAGTGTGTAGCCCATAACAGTTAAACAGGTAATTTAAACACAAACATTACTTTGTTAAAGTGCAGGCAGTAAAATAAGTACAATATGTAGCTGAAACAAGCTTTTTAAATCACAGAAACTTTAGAATATCTGTGTTTTAGGTGGAATTAACTAAAAGCAGCAACAAAATGCAGAAAAATGATAATCACTCCAAAGTCTTTCTTTTGTCTCTCTGCTGCTGTAGAACTTTGCAGGGCACCAGGCTGCAGCTTGCTGAGCTGTATACTAGCACAAAAACCTTGCAAATGTGGGTTTTAGAGCAGGGAAATGAAAGAGATAGAAATTAGCCCAAAATGGCCAATAAACTACTAATTTCTAGGCTGAAACCACTCCACCAGGGAAGGAGAGGCTTCTCAAAGCTCCCTCTCACACAGTGAACAAAGAAACTTCCTTCAATCCAAGTAAGGTACGGGCAAACACAGAAACTTGTAACACAGTCCTGAATTCAGCACTAAACTGAAAACTGGACTAAACTAGCTTAGAAATGTGGGAAAACAAGTACTTTTTTTGTTTTTTTTTTCAGCAAATTAACCAGATACAATTAAAAAAAACACTTTAAATGCGCAGAAATAACTATCACACTTGAGTGTGTAGCCTCCAACAGTTAAACAGGTAATTTAAGCACAAAAAAAACTTTGTTAAAGTGCAGGCAGTAAAATAAGTACACTATGTAGCTAAAACAAGCTTTTTAAATTGCAGAAACTCTAGAAAATTGGCGTTTTAGGTGGAATTAGCTAAAGGCAGCAATAAAATGCATAAAAATGATACTTAATCACTCCAAAGTCTCTATTTTGTCTCTCTGCTGCTGTAGAACTCTGCAGGGCACCAGGCAAGAGCTTGCTGAACTGTATACTAGCACAAAAAACTTGCAAATGCGGGTTTTAAGGCAGGGAATTGAAAGAGATAGAAATTAGCCCAAAATGGCCAATAAACTACTAATTTCTATGCTGAAACCACTCCTCCAGGTACAGATAGGCTGCTCAAAGCTCCCTCTCTCACAGTGAACAGAGAAACTTCCTTCTATCCAAGTAAGATATGGGCAAACACAGAAACTTGTAACACAGCCCTGAATTCAGCATTAACCTGAAAACTGGACTCAACTACCTTAGAAAGGCAGAATAACAAATATATATATATATATATATATATATATATATATATATATATATATATATATATATATATTTTTTTTTTTTTTCAGAAAATAAAGCAGATACAATAAAAAAAAAACTTTAAATGCACAGAAGTGGCTATCACACTTGAGTGTGCAGCCTACAACAGTTAAACAGGTAATGTAAACAAAAAAATGACTTTGTTAAAATGCAGGCAGTAAAATAAATACAATATGTAGCTGAAACAAGCTTTTTAAATCACAGACACTCTAGAAAATCAGCGTTTTAGGCGGAATTAGCTAAAGGCAGCAAGAAAATGCAGAAAAATGATAGTTAATCACTTCAAAGGCTCTCGTTTGTCTCTCTGCTGCTGTAGAACTTTGCAGGGCACCAGGCTGGAGCTTGCTGAACTGTATACTAGCACAAAAACCTTGCAAATGTGGGTTTTATAGCAGGGAAATGAAAGAGATAGACATTAGCACAAAATGGCCAATAAACTACTACTTTCTGGGCTGAAACCACTCCTCCAGGGACAGATAGGCTTCTTAAAGCTCCCTGTCTCACAATGAATAGAAAAATTTCCTTCTATCCAAGTAAGGTATGGGCAAACACAGAAACTTGTAACACAGCCCTAAATAAGTACAATGTGTAGCTTAAACAAGCTTTTTAAATCACAGAAACTCTAGAAAATCTGTGTTTTAGGCAGAATTAGCTAAAGGCAGCAAGAAAATGCAGAAAAATAATACTTATGAGATATATATATATATATATATATATATATATATATATATATATATAAAAGTGGATGCATCTCTCTCTCTCTCTCTCTCTCTCTATATATATATATATATATATATATATATATATATATATATACATATATATGTATATATATATATGTGTGTGTGTGTGTGTGTGTGTGTGTGTGTGTATATATATATATATATATATATGTATGTATGTATGTATGTATTATGTATAGATTTTCTACATATATGCATTTCCATACATATATACATGTATATATAGACTACCTGACTGATTCTACAGACTCCTTTCCCTGCTGTTGGATGACTGTACTAACTGATATGTTTGGAATGTCATCACTATTTTGTAGGGCTCAGATGGTGTAATGGCACATTGCTTTGATCATAGTTTACAAGGCCCTCGGTCCAGGACTTGGCAAGCCTTATTATTTTGTTGCAAGGTAGAATAGCTCTGCTGTGGAGGAAGGGATAAGGGCAATAATTACAAGAGGTCCCTATATTGGGCCCCTTCACCCCCATTTACACAGCCTTTGGTCAGATTTGTTGCAGTAAGAGGTTCAGAATGTGGATCCGATGTCTGACTGCACTATATATATATATATATATATATGTACGAAAAAAACCACCTGAATGTTAAATAAATAAGTAAAAATTCCAAAATCCAAGCGTCAGCAGAAAAGCAGGTATAATAATGAAGCTGTCCAGTTAAAACATACATTTATTGGAACAACAGATAGTAAGGTAAGCACTTTCACAACTAAAATTAATTCCTCAGACCTCACAAATACATCACCTCCTTTTAAACATCATAAGATTCAAAATAGCCAATAGAGTCATATTATATCATTTAAAGACATATCTAAATAAAATGTATCAACTGCATGTTCAAATACATACTAGTATAATGCTAAAATATACTAAGTCAAAAAATAAAAATAGTAATAATAATAATAATAAAAATAAAAATGAAAAATTAATAAAAATCTTATAGTGAGACTCAACACAGCCTAATATTTCCTCAGGCTCCTGCCCCTCAGTCTTGCCGTAATGGCTATATGATCATTTAATACTTTCCCTAGATGTGCTTTTAACTTAATAATCCATCTCAACTCCTTATTTTCAGTTTTGTTAGAGATGTCACCTAACCTATCACCTTCTGGAACTAGTTCCAATACATTATATTTAAACTGATGTGCTTCACCCATTGTCAGAATATGTTTCGCTATAGCACTATAGGTATGCCCCCTCTTGTAACAATAGAGATGGTCTCTAATGCGTTCACGTAGTCTCCTGTTGGTTTTTCCAACATAGAAGGATGAACAGCATATACATCTAGCCAAATATATAAGATTCCTGCTATTACAATCAGTTCCCATCCGAAACATATAAGTTTTCCCTGTGTCTGGATGCTGAAACTCATTACCCTCAAAAATGTCTTCACAGAAGTGACAATGTCCACACTTAACTGTGCTCTGTATTGTTGACATATGGGGAACTTGATTCAAAGTACGATAGCAAACCTACGTTTAAGATTCCTCATGTTCTTATACTGTATATGGGGACGCTTTCCCACTACTCAAGCAATCTGGGCATCAGTCTGAAGTATTTGCCAGTTCTTTCTTAGGATATTCATTATTGCCCCATTGTCTCTTGTATAGGCAAAAATAAATGGAACTTGATTATTCATCATGGTAGAGGCTTTGTTGTACCTAGTGGGTTTTGAGAAGTATGGTCTACACTAGTAGTCCACATGGCTGTTACATCCATGCCTATATTGTGGATCTCATCTACCCCATACCCTCTCTTTGTGAAGTCATTCTTCAGCATGTCAACCTCTAAGTGCCAGTTATCACCCCTATCAGTTAGCCTGGAGCAGCGCATCACCTGCCCCTTTATGATATTTTCAAATATGTGGCTGGGATGCATACTGGTCCTATGTAAGTAAGAAGGCTGATAGCACTCTTTGGTATATCTGTCAGTGTGTATGCATCCATCATCTCCAATGGATATATCCAAAAATTCAATTTTATAAGGTGAATATTTCCCAGTGAATCTCAAAAATTCATTGCTAGAATTCATGTCATTAACAAAATCCCTTAGCTCAACTTCATCTCCTGCCCATATGAAATATAAATCATTGACAAAACGTCTATAAAAAACAAGATGTTTCATCACTAAAAGGTGGGGGAACATACACTGAGTCTCCCATTCTGCCATGACCATGTTGGTGTAGCTATTGGCACATGGTGTGCCCATAGCTACACCTAACAACTGATGGTAATATACACCATTAAATAAAAACACATTGTTGTGTAAAATCATATGCAACAAACTGCAAATCAACTCTATATGTGCTACTGAATATGAACTATGTCACCTCAAAAAACTTTTAACCATCAAAATCCCTGGTATATTGGGAATAAAAGTGAAAAGTGAGGTCACATCATAAGTGGCCATGTTGCGTCCATTCAAAGGTGTTTCCTAACTTTCAAGAAAACAGAATAAATCCTGTAACATCTGTTTTGTATCTCTCAATGTATATTGATGGTTCTACCTGACTTCGTCGACAGCGCAGAAGACCGACATCGGAATCCGGAGCTCCAGAAGATCGAAATCGAAGAAGACCGACGCGAATCGCGAGTGGCAGAACATCGACAATGCAGAAGACCGACACGACGGATGACAACACCAACGCCGAGGATGCCGACATGGGGAAAGGCTGTGTGAGTATGCGGTAGTGACGGACGTTAGGCGAGCAGGTAAGTGTGGAGATTGACGGTCTGTGGGGATAGGGGTGGGTTAAGTGAGTTAGGGTTAGGAGCGATAGTGGGTTAAGTGAGTTAGGGTTAGGAGCGATAGGGTGGGTTAAGTGAGTTAGGGTTAGGGAGCGATAGGGGTGGGTTAAGTGAGTTAGGGTTAGGGGCGATAGGGCGGGTTAAGTGAGTTAGGGTTAGGAGCGGGTAGGTAAGTGTGCGATAGTGACGGACCTTAGGGTTAGGTAAGGTTTAGTGTGGGCTTGTAAGGATTTTGGTGTGCTTGTGTTGTGTGTGTGGTTTGTGGAATGGGGATGTGTTTTGTTTTTAATTGTTATTGTGGTGTGTGCAGTGTATGGGGTTTCGTGTTTGTGTACCGTCGGTTATTTCGTTGTCGGTTATGTGTGGTTTCGTGTTTATGGACTGTCGAATATGTGGTGTCGGTGATGTGGTTGTCGGTGTTGTGTGGTTTCAACTATGTCAGGTAGAACCATATTGATACATATCTAAAATTGGCCTCAACTGTTTCTCCACATAGATGGAGAGTGGCTCAATTAGCCACACTCCACCTGCTACAATGGGCCTGAATGGAGGTTTATGTATATGAAAGTGGATGCATCTCTCTCTCTCTCTCTGTATATATATATATATATATATATATATATATATATATATATATATATATATATATAGATATATATATGTATTATGTATAGATTTGTATATATATATATATATATATATATATATATATATATATATATATATGCATTTCCATACATATATACATGTATATATATATATATATATATATATATATATATATATATATATATATATATATATAGACTACCTGACTGATTCTACAGACTCCTTTCCCTGCTGTTGGATGACTGTACTAACTGATATGTTTGGAATGTCATCACTATTTTGTAGGGCTCAGATGGTGTAATGGCACATTGCTTTGATCATAGTTTAAAAGGCCTTGAGTCCAGGACTTGGCAAGCCTTATTATTTTGTTGCAAGGCAGAATAGTTCTGCTGTGGAGGAAGGGATAAGGGCAATAATTACAAGAGGTCCCTATATTGGGCCCCTTCACCCCCATTTACACAGCCTTTGGTCAGATTTGTTGCAGTAAGAGGTTCAGAATGTGGATCCGATGTCCGACTGCACTATCTATAGATATATATATATATATATATATATATATATATATATATATATATATATATGTATAGGTTCATAGGTTCATACTAGGCTATCTGCCCTAGGGCATTTACAAGCCTAGCCAGAGTGTGTTTGGCTTTCGCCACCCATTTTAAAATGAATTTTGCTATGCCCTTTTTCGAGGTTAGTATAGTGTGCCTCTGTCTAACAGTGACACAGAAGTGATACCCAGAGTAAATCTATGATCTTCCATCCACTCATCAAGATTCCTCTTGAAGAGAGTCAATGAGGGACTCTGCCTAACCTGGACTGGGATTTTATTCCAGAGTGAAGGGAGCCTCTGGGTTATGAATCTGTCCCTCCAGCATGTCCTATTTATTTCAGTGCTGAGGTTCAAGTCTCTCGAGCGTAGCTCGATGGAATTTGGATTTTCTGAGGTGCAGCATGTCCATTAATTCCGGGTTGGACATGGCTTTATACGTCAGGCACAGATCGCCTCTGAGCAGGCGGTATGCCACCGAGTAGAGCTGGAGTTTCTTTAACCGGGAAGCATATGGCATCTGTTTGAGCCCTTTGATCCTTTTGGTGAGGTACTTTTGGGGTCTTTCTAGTTGCTGCAGGTGTCTGGTAAGTTACATCCCAAAAGGGGCATTGTACTCAATTATGGGCCTGATGAGGGATGAGTAAAGAGGCACGATGACCTCCCCTGATCTAGATATGAATCCCTTCATGATTAGGTGGGCTATATAAAATGTTTTTCTAACCACTTTTGCCATGTGGTTGTCGAATGAGAGATTGCTATCAACTTGGGTCCCCAGGTCCCTAATTACTTCTTCCGTACTTAATGGATTACCATCTATCTGGTAATTTGTGAGCACTTTGTTTTTGCCGAAGGGGATGACTATACACTTTTTGGCATTTAGCTTGAGGCCATGGCTCTGGCACCAGTTGTCTGTTTCGATGAGGCCCTTTTGTAGGATGCTTATGTCGGCTGGAGAGTCGATTATGGCACCCAGTTTTCAGTCATCTGTGAACTTGCTCAGTCACAGTCCTTCCGTGTTGGCCTGTACCTCCGAGAAATATATACCGAACAAGATATATATATATATATATATATATATATATATATATATATATATATATATATATATATACATACATATATATACAGATATACATATATATGTATCCATGGTATGCCCAAATTTCTTACCCTGACGGGTTAGGAGGTGTGCGTTAGATACTTCATACCCTTCCGAAAATTCATGCTAATGCTAAACCTGTTATTCTATCAACTTTATTGGTTTTTAGGGACAATTGTCCCGTATGGCTTTGTCCAGATTTCTTACCCTGACGGGCTGGGAGGTGTAACGAGCAATCTTGCTCTATTTAAATTGCCATACAGCAATTCTGGTTTGCAAGGGGTGTGTGTATTGTGAGAGCACTGCTCTCAGACACACCCCTGCACTCATATACAGAACCATGTCCGTATTGCAGCATGGCAGCATGCCTTCATGAATATGTATAGCACACTGACGTGCTGCATGGAAATGGTCCTTTCCATGCAGGAATAAGCTATTCCTACACTGAGGTTTACTGAATCCAGCCGAAAAAGTAATCATTCAATAACCAACCAGATCACAGTAGGACATCTGTACAATATATAACAACACAAAGTGTAACTCTGAAAATAAACCATATAACATTTGGTTAGATATCCCTGCTAACACTGAATGCTAAATCCCTGTGTATCTCAACAATGTAAACTCATAAGCTTGCAGGATTTAGAGACACAGATGATCACAAGCTACTCAACAAGATTTGCTAGCTGCTTCCAAAGTACCAAGAAAATTCATGAAGTCCAGTTTACTTGTCAGTTTGTGATCAAAGGTAGGTCCTAAGTCATGCTTATTAATTCAAAGTCTAATCACCATGCTCTGCTAATTTTCAAAAAATATCAAGCAACTGTGTACTCGGCAGCTCCTTCATTGTCATCATAATCATTCCCACTTTTCACGTTTTCTACATGGGGTCAGGATCTTGTGTCAAGTGTTACTACCTCTCTTGATTCAGTGTCACTCTCCTACCTTCTTTGATGGTCATGCCTGACCATCAAAGGTCCTCTCTCACATTATCCATCTATATATTTGCTGGATGCTCTTATACAGCACTTGTGGGGTTTTCTTCATTCAGAAGGTGCTGGAGATCCTCCTTCCATCTGCCTTTGATGCCCTGTGGACTGGTGAAGAGGTTATTACTTGCATCCAGTATGAAGGGTGTTTGATGACTATCTTCTTTATCTTTCTGTCTTTGCCCTCCAACCTGATAGACTTTCTTTGTGCCATCTGTTGAGTCACTTTCTTGAAGCTGGTAACGTGTCTCTGATGCCTTGTTCCTTGCTATTGTGACTGCTATTTTAGCCTCTTTGTTAGCCAGCTGGTATTCCTTCTTAGCTTAGTCCATCTTTTTTTTTTATCTCATACTCTTTCTTGCACTCCTTTCTTTGATAACATCCTGGACCTTTGCATTCTACCACTAGCTCAACCACATATCTGTTCTAGAGTCCTTACACATACTGTTTTGAGACACTGTCATTCTTCCTCAGTACAGCTTATTTAGTACTTACCCAATTCAGTCATTATTTCCATCTCTCACCATGGTTTCTGACTTCCTCATCGACTGACTATGCCCTCTGGGATGTGATGGAATATGGGTTTTGCTAGTAAGGTGAAGGCAGATACACTGGTGCTGTCTTCCTGGTTGTCTCTAAAGCCTTTGACATTGTTATTGAATGCTTCTGGATATGCTGAGTTCTCCTAATTTCAAAATGATTCTCAGATTATCTTACCCATTCAGTAAGGCTGTAAGAGGGAATGAAGAAATCCTGCTTTTTCTTCCTTCCTGTTAACGCTTGACTACATCAGTAGGTCAGTGCTGGGACCACTTGTCATGGCTCTGCATGTGAGTGGCAGTCCTTGCTGCTGTAGAAGTAACAAATTAAATCTGTATGCTTATAATTTTGATAATTGTTCAGTCTTATCATTTACTGGTGACAATTGTAAACATTAAACATTAATAAAGCAGGCAAACATCAATGGGCATATTCCTAAAATTATGTAACATAAAATTATTGACATTTGCACAGAAATCAAGCACTAATTTTTGATATGTGATACCATAAAGACTTATGGCATAGACACCATTACCTCAGTTGATTAGACTTTATATTAAAAAAAAATAATGTACTATTTAAGCAATTTTGTACAAAACTCTTTCATCCCCTATGTTATCTTCTGTATTAGTACATTTATAGTCTGCATGAATGTCCATTATTATATATTGTTAATAATTCCTGTATGGATTATCTTTTTGTATTTGTATATGTTTTTGTGGAACCTTTCTCTTTGGGTCTCCACTAAAAACAGGTCATGTGGCCCAGTTGGACTAACCCAGTTAATAAAAGTCAAATAAATAAATAATAAAATAAATATATGATACTGCTGGGCTGCCTAACTGACAACCAATTAAATGTGCCCTGCATGTGAAAAGTGTTTATAAGACGTACCAAAAATTGCAATGCTGTACAAGGCTGAGGCTTTAATCAATGATAGCAGCAGACTGACTATAGAAAACAAGCATTTTTCCCCTTTGTACTCAGCCGAGTGCCTCTGTGTACTGCTATTGCCTTGTAGGACAAAGTACAGGTATTTAATAATATTTATTTTATTTTACATTTGTTAACTGTGGGGGGGGGGGGGGTCTGACTGAGCTGAAAAGGCCCTTTTTCAGCAGAAGCCCGGGGAGAAAAACTCCACATAGAAAAATTATAGCTACATTTAGACATGATCAGTATACACACAAATTACAATAGACGTTTCTACAGTGGTATGCAGCATATCAACAGTTACAGTGGAGGGAACAAACAAGAAAATCTTCTTCTTGGCTATTCCCAGTTAGGGGTCACCACAGCAGATCACCTGTCCGCTCATGATTGGCAGTGGAGTTTTACAGTGTTGAGTTGCCAGCCTGGTGCCCAACCTTCCACAGAAGATACACACACACTTGCACTCACACCTAGGGCCAATTTAAAGTGTCCAATCCACCTACTGCATGTATTTTGGATATGGGAGGAAACCAAAGCACCAGGAGGAAACCCATGCAACCACAGGGAGGACATGCAGACTCTGCACAGAAGGCACCCAATCCAAGGATTGAACCGGAGAACCTCTTGCTGTGAGGCAACAATGCTAACCACTGCACCACTGTGGCCACCCTAGAACAAACAAGAAAATATTAATTTAAAAATAAAGGTAATTAATAGATTTGTGGTGTACAGCTGAAATTTGGAACATAGTTAGACTACATACATAGTACACAGGTACAGTACATACATTATACATTAGCCAGTGTTTGTGAGTAAGAGTGAAAACTATTATCAAGTACTTTAGGTTTAGTATGTGCTTGCTCTAAAGCAGTTGTTGACCACTGCATTATGATGCAGTACTGTCTGTCATTGAGGGACATTCAGTGATTGCAGTTCAGTCAACTTTTATGTGTAATTCACTTATATTAGGATTTTTATACTCTTGTGACTGCCTTTTCTTACTTGCAGGCATTAATTGTTGGCAATCCAGTCAGGAATGTGGAGTACCTGTGGGCAGGTAAGTGAACATTTAAAAGTCAAAACAATTGATTCAGTACTTCAAAAATACTTGTAAGTGAAAAACTCTGGAATAAACTCTTGCACAAAGTTAGGTTCATTTCTAAAAGAAAATTAAAAAAATAAATAAAATACAGTTGTGGCATTCTGCTGACTGTGTAATTTTTATAAACATCCGTCTTGTATTATTCCCATTCCTACTCTTCTTCCTCAGTTTCATCTGTACTACTCATGTTTCTTGCTATGATTCACTTTTCTTAGGTGGATGTACATTTGTGTGACCTAACAGCTCACTCTGACTCATTATCATCTCACTGTCAATGCTGAATTTTAAATATTATATGTACGAATGCCAAAAACTAGGTAATGTATCTTCATCTGGCTACCTCAGTCAGCTCCAGTTGTGCATCAGTTGACCTCATCATTTGTCCTTTAGTATTTGTAGAACCCCTGACTTTCCATTTAATTTTATTTATTTTATTTTATATTTGATTACCAGGTTGGTCTGACTGGACAGTCAGGTGCCCGTTTTCAGCAGAGACTCAAGGAGAAAAGCTCCACATATATAACAATCATAAAAAATATATATATATATATATAGATATATATATATATATATATATATATATATATATATATATACAAAAGCTCCACATACATGATAAAAATATAAAAAAATCAGAGATGAATACAAATTAATAGAGCAAACAGTATATCATGGCATAGCATGATGAGAAGTTACAGAAGTGTGCACTATATAGAGTGCACAGTAGTAAAGCAGAAAATATAATATATATGAGTAAGAAAGTGCAATAATACTGTATACAGGTATATACATACATTTAAAAATACAATTCGTTATAGTAGTTTTTTCTGTGTGTTTGACCTTTGAGTAGTGCCAGAGGAAGATTTATCTGAATGGTGGTTGCAGGGCTAGCCATTTACTGCTTTCTTTGTAAACTGTATTGTGGCAATTCACATTTGAACATTCACAGTTAATAGATGTAATAAATAAATGAATTAATTAAATGAATGCGGTACAGTAAGAAATGCAAATCTCACTTGGTGTTTGTATATTCGTATAGTTAGCCATAAACATGTCTGACTACAGAGGTACCTCATACCTGTGATGTTGATTTATCTGCCT
Organism: Protopterus annectens; assembly: GCF_019279795.1. Classification (NCBI taxonomy): domain Eukaryota; kingdom Metazoa; phylum Chordata; order Ceratodontiformes; family Protopteridae; genus Protopterus; species Protopterus annectens. Next base: position 805,627,039 of record NC_056733.1, on the reverse strand, counting down.
GTTGTCAATACAGTAGCTATAGTATATGTTCTAAACAGAATGTTACAACAATTAAAGAAAATAGTACCTGGTGTCTGCTATTAAACTGAAAGCCATTAAATGGAAGTCAACTCTAGGCATCAGTATATTTTATCTAAATAAACTGACTCTCTAGTGTTTTCACAGCTAAATTGTTTTCTAGATGGAGAAAGTATTTTAAACCGAGTTACAGTTCTCTATATCATGATTATTTTGGTTGACTTTTCCTCATTTTTTTCCCACCAAAACTGTATCTAACTATCAGCTGCTTAACAACCATTTGATTTTGCCTGTGTATCCTCCCATTACTACCCCTTGGATGAGTCTGCCCTGCCAGAACAGAAGGGGAAGTTCACCAAGCAACCACAGGATGGTTTTACCATTTTCTCTAAGGTGAACATATACCTGGGTGTGTCCACCTTAGAGTTAATGGGTCCAGTATCCAGTATCATATATGCTGCTCATGCCAGACTTTGTGTCCCACCCTCTCTGATGATCTGGTCTGATATCACAGGGAATGTGCAACAGTATTGTGGTAAACCCAGACCCCACCTACATTGTGACATGTCCCTTTCATGCTGCGTTCTGCCAATACACACACATTGACTTTGAAAGTTCATGGCTAAACTATCACTGCCAGCAATCCTGTGCCTCAGCTACTGTCCCCAGCATACCTAGTCACTCTTCCACCTAAAGAAAGATAAATAGTCTAAGTCTCTTGATTTCTGCCCCCTCACTATGCTGTCTCTAATAGGAAGCAGCCAATCAAAGTCGGATCACCATAGTTACAGTCAGGGCATCACCTCTTGGCAACAATGAAGCAGCCATGCTATTTAAATGGTATTTTGCTATTTTTGACAGTCTTTAACATGATGGGTTGATGCCTTTGTGGATGAGTTTCTAAGCCTCTAAGTCCACTGGGTGTCAGGATATGGTCTAGCTCCCATACAAACTAAACTGAATTATATAGGTGAAGTGAGAATGAATTAATGCATACCAGTCTGTAACTCACAGTATCTTGAAATCCATGAAACACCTGGAGTATCCTCATGATATTTAAGAAATCCATACAAAGTATCCACGTTAAAGCAAGATGGTGATGTAAGAACCTTATTGTTGCAAGAGTCACATGGAAGGGTTGCATGAAAACAGCCATGGGCAGCAGTCATGTGTCCACAGAAATGACCAAAAGTCTGAAACACATTCTTCTGATGTTTATATACAAAACATTTCAATTAGTAATGAAGAATGACACTATTAATATAAACAGAGAATTGGTGCAGCAGGTAATATCATGTTAATTTGCAGTCTCACCTTCACCTGGTGTTGCTACACACCTGCATCTAAATTTGAAGACTATGACCATCAGCATGCATTTCCAGCCACAACATCCACTTTACTCTATACTTGGTGAATGGCTCAGCTCCACACAGACACCTCCAATGGTCCACAGTAAATTCAAACTTTAGCTGTAGATAGTTTAACTCCCTGTATTCTACCTGTGCATAGGAAGTTTGAAATAAAATGGTAGCAAGTTAAGAAAGGATACCTATAATGATATTAAAGAATTAGGATGGTCACAGAACAGATCTGATAATAAACCACCGAAACATGCAAATGCTGTTTAATATGAAATCAGAATATTTTAAAACTTACTGATGATTTCCTATGTGATATTCTTAATATCTTTAAAATGTACCACATACTATTATTTGTAAAGCCCCAACAAAACACTTTGACAGAATTTGTGTGTGCACTTCTGATGATGGGAAAATCCTTCAGGGAGTCAGTCATGTTGTGGCATTATGAACCTACTACTGAGGAATTTATTTTGTTGCTAAAGAATTCTATTTGTTCCCTTATACAAGACTGTTTATACAGTCTGTGACACCCGTGCTCTGGCCCAGCAATTAAGGAGCCTCAATCCTCACCACTAACAGCAGCGAGGGTGTCTCATATATGAGGAAAGTATAACAAATGCACACAGCAAAGTGCAATTTCTCTTAAGAGCACACAGAGATCACAGTCAGTCTGGGGCTGGTTGCTCCCTTGCTCTCTAGGTCCCCAGTAAGACTCCCCACTGGCACAGCTATAGGGTCCAGATCTCAGCCTAGCTGGGCAAGCTAAAATCTCCACCACCCTCTCTGTCCAACCAGTGCTTCATGTCCCTGCCCAAGTTTCTGACACACTTTGAGATAAGTTTATACAACCACACAGACACTCCTTGGGATGGCTGGCAGAGGTTCTCCAGCTGTGCCCCCTTTACCCAGACTATATGGTAGTAATCCTGCCACCACCCAGCTAATATTTATCAGCTTCTCAAAGGCCCTTAAAAGGGTGTCCAATTGTTACTGTGCAATATTATTATCCAATTGGTAGATGTGACTAAACAGTCAAGGCTTATTAGAGTGACTTGGCACAGTAATCACTATAAATATGCAATGTACTCTAGTACATAAATTATCTCTGCACAAAACCAGCCACAGTTAAAAGGTTTTAAAATATTTAATAATTAAAACAAGACAATACTTTCTACTACACAGTGTTACTCAAGAGTTCAGAGATCACACAGAAATACTTAAAATAATTCAATGGTACAGTTCTGACATATCAGAAAAACACTTAGTCTAATCTTTCTAGATTCTAGCTATCCCAAAAAGAAAACACAAGTCTAAAATAACTTACATGTGAGCAAAAGGCAGTGCTGTAAGTTGAGTGATCAAAACAAAAATGCTCAGTAATCTCTGGTTCTCACTGTTTAAATTGAAACTGCAGTTCTGCTAAACATTACATCATTCTTCACCCTTCCTGGAGTTCCCAGGCTGCACATTAACTACATTTACATTTTTAACATCTCCCTTTTGTTATCTTGCAGCTGGTCAGGAACAGAGCAATAAAAATGCATTTACATGTTTAAATCTAGCAATTTAACTCTTGGTTAAAACAATAGAAATCATTTCTTCATTTAGACCCCTTGGCACCACTGTCTACATCAAAGGGTCACCACATGCTTTACTTTGGTCACTAGAGTGCATTATTATCACATTTATTTCCAGTTCCACATGTAAAGTATTTCTTTACATTTAAGACAACAAGCCTGTAATTTACATTCATATTTACAAATTACATAATTATTTGCACAATTCTATCTGGCTAGGCTGGCAGCCTTCACATAGTCATTTAATAACTTTAGAACTTTCATGTTACTTGACTGTTGAACCAGTGTTTCAAGGACTACCAAAAGTGCATAAAGAATTCTATCACCCCCCCATTTAGACCTATAGTTTCTGGTAAGGGATGGGTCACTGAGCCATTCTCTATATAATATGCAGAGAAACACCTGAGGTCAATTCTTAATGAAGTGCAAACTGTTCATAAACATAGCAAACAATTTTTACAATACTTATATGATTTTGTCAATCATTGCACATCTCAGAAAGAATGTTATATGGTAATCTTTGATGTGGAATCACTTTTTACAGTGATTCCTAATTTGGTGGGCATTGAGATGACAAAGGCTTTTTTTGAGTCAACATAGTGCTTATAACACACAACAAATAGATCTGACATGCTTATTTTTTGTATTGTTAGAAAATAATGTGTTCATGTTTGAGGGTTCTCTTTATAAGCAAAGGACTAGTGTAACTATGGGCACATCATGTGCCAACAGCTGCGCCAACATGGTTTTGGCCTTTTGGGAACAACAGTATGTTTTACAAGGAAACAGCTATGCAAGTTACATTGCTTTCTACAGAAGATACGTTAACAACATTTATTTATTACAGACAGGGAATTTGGCACAATTAAAAGATGTTATAGGGTATTTACACACAACTACTTTTTTTGAGATTCACAAGTCATTACTCATTAGAATATATTGATTTCCTTGATGTATACATTTTAAGGATAAGAATGTTTTTTTTTTTTTTAAATAAAGAACTTTATAGGAAACCATGTAAGTATAACACAGTGTTACAGCGACAGAGTATGCATCCGGCATGCACTTATAGGAACATCTTGAAAAGTCAAATAACCTGGAGGAAGAGTGTTTTTTAGAGATTTGTCTACCTTAAGTTGTGATTTCAAGGAAAAGGCTATAGATCCAAAGAAGTTGAGAAAATATGTGGAGAGGTAGTGAGTTTAAGGGCTGACAGAGCCAGACCCTACTTCTTGGAAGTATTTAAGAACATGGACAATAGTAGGACATTTGAGAGATCTAGGACATCAGGTAGGGGCACTGTGCCCATTATACTGTATTATACTAGTGATATAGAAGTGGTGCATACAGTCATCAGATCCGATTCATCCATTTTACAAACAGATGACTCTATTGGGGATATAGTAGGAGACAGACCTTGCATTAGATACAAGAATAAAAAGTCGCTAAACAGATAATTGCATTATAAAACCAAATGTACACCTACAGCTCCTTTGTGTCAGATGTTAGGTGCAAAAAAGTGCCACAGACACAGCTTTTGCATGTTTATAAATACAGCAAATGTTTTTGCCCACCCCCTTATGGGCACTGTGTTTAAATTTGAAGTTTCAGCAGACTGTTGTACACCAAATGTCATTTATCTTGCCTCATGAAACTCATGCATGAGTTTTTATATAGGCAAGATGAATTGTCCCTTATTCGAGAGGATGAGGGAACATTTTTATAGTATCCTTACTGGAGATAATAGAAGTGTGCTGGCTAAACATATAATGGAGTGTGGTTCTATACAATTTTAGTTTTATGGTAGTGGAGCTTGTCAAGAAAAGTATACGTAAAGGTGACTTTAGAAACTACATAGAAAGAAATGAGTTATGGTGGATAGTTAAACTTCAGGCAGAAAAGTCCCCTGGTTTGAATGGAAGGGTCTCTTTAAAGCCCATTTTAAAATTCAGGGATCTGTCACATTAATATGGGTAGGGGTCCTTTAACTCTCACTGAATGTTAACAATGAGTGTTCTATTCATTGATTTGTATTTAAATTTTATTATAAATAGTGTTTGTAATGTGCTTTATTTCATTGTCTGAAAAAGCACCTTTGGATATGAAAGTGCTCACCTGTTTTAATAAATGCATTTTTGTCATTTTATATCTTCTGTGTTTTTGTGTTGAAGTTGGTTTTATGTTGTGGCATTGCCAATGTCAACAAAGAATTGCAAATGGATCACTAATCGTTATCTCAAGTTTATCTACTCATGGAGTAGATTAAAAAAAAAATCATCCTTGGAGCTTTGCTGTCAACATCCTGAAATGGTTATTATAAGTAATCTTATCATAATCGTCTAAAATATAAGCAACATGAATTTTTATTGGCATTTGTACTCCCAGCACATATTAGCAGCTAACAGTAATTACCTGTGGCCTTCTGCCTAATTCTGCAGGCATGCAATAAACATGTTTGGTCTTGGTGCTTATGTACCACTCATTCAATTTGCGTTTGCAAATTCTCTGCATCAAGACATGCCTATTGTTGTAGCTGTATAATTCCTTGCTTCTGGAAAAGAACAGGCATGCCCTAAGGCAAAGAAGCCTAAATATTACAGTTACGTTTTCTATCTGAATATTAGTATATATTGTTCCAATGAAATATAAATTTCTCAGGGTGCCTTGTGGCTTCAATCTGAAAAGCCTTAACAGGAGCTTACCTTCTGGTATAGAAATCTGTTGTTTTATTTACTTGTCTCATGCAGTGAAGCTCCCATGTCGAATCGATTCTTATTCATATGTGCTAAACTTTATCTTGCCCCTGTCATTAACCCTAACGCTACATACTGCTTTATAAAAATCCTTTCCCTAAAAGTATCACTATTCAGACAATGTGTGCCTAGTATTACTGTTAAGGTTTTGAATTTGTTAAATTATTTATTTTTTAAGTTTACGGATCACAAAAGGAAAGTGTTTGTTTTTCTTTTGCAACTGATACAATGTCAACTATTTGCTTAGATGAATAATGTGAAAGTCAATGAGAAGAAATTGACTTAATGATTTTCAGTGTTTCTGTGTGCCAACTTTTTAATATATACTCATGTATGCATGCAAATATGTATAATATTGTATGCATATTTATGTATATGTATATGAGTTTATGTTTCATTGTCAGGCTGTCCATTTCTTGATGTAAGGTTACATCACCACTAATGACCAATTCTCATCTTATTGCAACTCAAGAGACAGTCTTAAATGTGAGTAGTGCAAGGAAGTAGGTAATGTTCCACTGTTTGCTTTGTTGTGATGTCACTGGCATGGAGAAACATGCAAATCCATCTGCTTTCAAATATTTTCTTCCTAAATCTCAACATTTCATTACATATTGTTTCTAATCACTCATTTTAAGCTGGTTCTCTAAATCAGTCTGAGGTGTAAAATAATATTAAAAAGCCCAAAACCAATAGTCATCAATGTAGCAAAAATATTCTGTCAACCTTAAAATAATCTTTGAGAAACATGCTGGTACAACTTCAAGCCATCATTATACTAACAAATTCTAACTGATGAAATTTATTATCCTATCACTTATGCATGCTAGTGTACCTCAACTTGAAAATGCATAGAACTGAAATAATAGAATAGAAATGCCACAAATCAGGATTATGATTGTTGTACTCCAATGCGTCACTATCTGAAATGTATACTTGACGTCTGTCTCTTGAAAAATACTTTGAAAACCTAGGCAACCATTCAAATGTATCTTGGATTGGTGCTGCACAGTTGTCAAATGCTGTATTCAGTGACACACTAACTAGCTCTTATCTTAAAATCTGTTTTATTATTCACCTATTAAAGTCTGTTTTATTATTTGCCTACTACACTCTGCCTCTGTTGCTGTGGAAACTACAGACCTTTTATATGTTTATCAGCTACAAAGCACTACAGTTTAACTGTGGAAAACACCCACTAAATTATCACTGCTCCAAATTAGACCTTCCCCATCGCACCTTATCAGTGAGGGCTGTCTCACTGTTTAATCAGTTTGTGAGCTGCTGTAAGCAATTTACTTTGATGACAAACATGACCCTGCCAAATTTGCTTCTCAGCAATTTGCTTCTGCCATGAATGTCTTTATCAAATAACCCAAAGGGAACCATCTGTTCACCAAATAATCTCACATAATGGAAGGCAGTAAAAATGGAACCTCAGAGGTTACTGTTACATGAGTCTAATTTGATATCTTTGAAGAGGACATTGTCAAAGTCTCTCCTAACTATGTGTGAAAGCTGTCTTAGGGCATAGATTAACTGGGATACAATGTCATGTAGCAAGACTTGTAAGTTTTTTATAGCCTTTGAGAAAAAGGATAATGACCATGGCACAAAACTCAACAGGGATAGGGTGCTATCTTGATTCCTCTTCACAAAAGAGAAAAAAAAAACAACTTTATAGCGGCATTCATAAGTGATAACTCAATACCCCTCCTTTCTCTCTCTCTGTCTCTTTTTTAACAGTGAAGCTCTGAATCAGTTAACTTTTAAATAATGACAGGTTACAAATGATGCCTCATTTATCAACAGAAATGAGATTAAAATCTTAGCACCTGCTGTGGCTATGATTACTCACATTATTGATACCTCATGAGGAGACACAATAATATGAACTGATTTAATTCAGTTGTCAGTAAGTATGCAATGCAAAGTTTGCATATAATACAAATGTATGTCATTGTGCTTATTATTCATTATATGGCAGCAATGTTACTCGGGCTATATGCTGATATCACCAAGTCTCTTCAAGATAAAGATTCCTTACTGCACTCTTTGAAATTGATAATGTTTTCTTCTTGTGCAAGTGTTCAAAAATCTACTGCATTTCACCTCTTACTGAATATATTGCCATTGTTACTCTCTTAATAAATATTGGAGCTTTTCTCCCTGGGATTCTACTAAAAAGATTACATGTTTTCAGTTACTTAAGTTATTATAGACATCAGCAATCGTACCTTTAAAGTCTACACCATGCAGTTCACTAAATACTGGACCAGATTCTAAAAGAATTTACACTTACAGTGGGATTCAGTAAACTCAGTGAAGGTTACATGGAGTTTACATGCATGCACGATGATGCACTATGATCAGCAGTGCTTATTGCATATTCATGCCACGCACTGCATTTAACCATAAATAAGGAAGGTTTTGTGGCTGACAACAGTGTTGCTGGCCAGAAAACCATGCAAGCAAACATCGATAGCACTCCTACTTAAATCAAAGCACTGAAGATCTGTGGTTTTGCACGGAATGCCACAACGATCACCAGGTCTTCACAGATAGCTCTCAATCTCTTAGTGCAAGACATCTGGACAAGGGCCAAAGTAATGGGCATACAATGACCCAGAAATAGGGACATATTTGACATATTTGCCACTAAGAATGTGCTAGAATAACCAGGGATTTGGTTAAGATATGTGTCTGAAGGATTTGTAGTCTGAAAGTCAAATGTATTTAACTATTAGTCACATCAAGCCTGAGATTATCCCAGTGATATGGCAGAAAAATCACAAATTTGATAAGGAACACATCTGGACATTCTGTGAAAATCTGAACAGTTGAGAGGTATGAATGTTAAACATATGGTTCAAACACAGTAAAGAATATTCTATCTACAGTGCGGAGTATTGTGAAATTCCATTCCTGGCATTCTGTGCTGAAGTTGTGTAACTGATCTGTAAAGGTACATGGACTGCCCTGTAAAAAAACACTCAGGGGAAGTGAGTGTATTGAACAGGGACACACAGATGAATTGTAGGAATGAACACAGGGAAAGAGCACAGGTGAAACAACCCAATTTATAGCAGATAAGGGCATGTCAATGGAAGACGGTTGTAGCAGCAACACCAATCACATATCAAAATAGTACAGTAGGGACTGCACAGTGAAAATGTGTATTATGTCTGCACAGTGAAAATTTGTATCATGTGACTGTCACACAAGGTGACATAACAATGGGGAGGATGTCTGTGTGAGATAAGCATCCTTACATGAATAATGCAGAGAACATCTATCAGGGATCTGACATACAATTGGGGTAGGGTGCATATTGTGACTATGAGTGTAATCTCAGCAGAGGTCTCCAGCAAGTGGGACACAGGTAAAGGCTCATGAACAACATTAAAAGAAGCAAGCATAATAATGGATAATACCAGAATAATACCACCAGTAATCTCATGCCTCTGACATATCATATCTGATATACAGTGATCAGAGATGATTTTGCACAAACATACTTGTACAACTGTTATGATACATTCACACTCTATGAGGGTAATCATGCACACTGTCCTGGCACTGTAACATTTGCTGTAGGTGCTAGGAGGGATAGTGCTATACCTGTATGTGACATTATGATACAGGCTAGATGACTGGTGTGCATGAATGTTATCCATGCCATTAATGTTGTCAAACATTTATGCATGTTCTGTGTGCATCACCAGAACAGGTAGCACACATGCATCATGTGTAAAATCTTGATGGGGTTCAGCACCATCCAACAGTAATGTTTATGCCACAAAAATAATACCTAGGTATGACCAATAAGCTGTGTGACAGCTCAATGTGACAAAGGTGGTAGACTTCAGTTACACATCAGTGGAAGATATGTAGGAGATACATGAAGAAGGGTGCATTGCAGTCAGTTATTAGTGTGATGAAGGTTGGCAACTATGGAGGTATTATGGCTTCTGATGTGGCTGTCCTTCACATATTCAGTACTTGTGTTACATACAAGGGAGTAGTCAGCACTGTGACCACATGCTGGTGGAAGTTCCACTTACCATCTACCCCAGGACTTAGGTCACATACCTATTCGCCTGATTATAGGGTATGATGTCCACATTATATTTAGGTTGTGTGTTTTCCTGATGTAACAGATCCACCCATGTTTTCTTGTCATTGCAGTTATTGTTGTGGCCATGACAGCAATCTTTGGTGTGTGCTGATATTTCTATATTATACCAATATCACAGTTGGAGTCAATGATTGCCCACAATCTGTAGTCCTTTAAGCAGCTGTTTGGACACAGGATGTATATGGCATCAGTGATGTCCATTACATAAATAATGGCCAGTGAGGGCACAGAGGACACCCCTGATATACTGACTTTATCAATGGACCAGAGATATAGGTCACGCCATACATATCAACATATTTAGATGCCATGTAAGTGATACACTGGTCTACCCACTTGGCGACATAGATGTATACAGCCACATCTGACTGTGTGGAGTGAATACCTCAGTGTGGACATGTGACAAATGCCTTGGGCTTGTCAAGTTCAAAAGCATGTTAGTGTTGTCATCATGCATGCCTTCAATAATCTCTGTGAAGACATCTAACAGATGTAACAGGCAGGATGTAGCATTAACAACTCACACAGGTCTGTTGCACACAGCCAGGATATCACTAGTGTCCATTAAGAAAAGGTCCATGATGACATATTGGTCTACCTCACAGATGAGGAAAGTCAAGATGTGTCTATACATGCATGCATTGGCTGCTGTCCCCCAATTCACAAAGATGCATGTTGAAAACACACTTCTACAGCAACATAGTCTGTGTGGAGGTTGTTTGAAGTGTGTATTAAACCGTGTCAAGAAAGTTTATGTGATGAGTCATGTGATAGATGATTCTTGATACTGTCACACTCACTGATTCTGTGTGATATGCCTAGATTTGGATAAGACAGTGCATACTGGCTACCCTCAATTGGTGTAGGGGATGAACAAAATCCTCCATGCAGGGATCACTAAGTCTCCCAACTAAACCTCATGTCACTAAATGGGTAACCAACTGACTCACTGACAGAACACATACTGTGAAAGTTGGTGAATCAACCTACAACCATTGGTGTACCCCAGGGATCTACGCTTGGACCTTTACTGTTTGGAATATATTTCTTGACAGTTCAAGCTAAAGTATATGGCCTTTGGCTTACCACATTTGCTGATTATTCTTGCATACTGGGTGCAATCATTGAGTCCACCTATGATAATAACCTACTATAGGAGGGGCTAACACAGAAAAATGATTGGTGACAATGCTGCATAGTCTACAAATAAATGCAGAAATTTGTCTTTATTTTGTCCTTCTGAAAAGTGGAATTCCATGCTAATTACAGCATTGACAACAGTCCTGCTATGCTTAAACCTAGTGATGCAAGCACTGGGAGCGCCTGTAGATAATAATCTGAACTTCGACCACCAAGTGTCCACACTGGCTTTGAAACCATTGTTGTGCACATAATAAGTCATTCCATCATATTCAGATCTTAGGATTGTATGACAGCACTGTACCCAAACCTCAAGAGAACACTAATAGAGTATAATGCTCTATTTTGCATGTACTTCCCCAGACACATGGAGTAGCTGGAGAGACCACAGGGGGTTATCACCTACAAAACACAGGGCCTACAATCCATGCCATGATGTATGTGAATAGACTGAAAGCCATGTCACTGTACTCTGTATTGTATAGGATGAGATGACTTTTGCCTGACCTCCAGGCCAGTCTCTGACCCTGTGCTGGTGAGAATAGCTCATATCCACAAAACCAGATAGAGCTGATGACATCAGCAGTGTCTGCTGAGGGAAATATGATAATAACAGTGTCCCACATGCTGGTGTAAAAGTCTGTCTGTAATGTCAAGTAAGAGCACAAACACACATCCTCAGTTGACTGAAGTGAGAAGAGAACTGCTCCCTATCTAAGTACACAAACTACAGAACTCAGTACTTCACACAAACATTACAGCACAAGTTTGACTTTTACAAGACTGCAAGTCAACTTATTGTGGCTGATATCAGCAAGGCATGTTAGAGAGAAGATATTGGGAAGCCTGCATGAAATGGATGTGAATGCATGTGCAACTAACAAAATACTGTCAAACCATGGGATTGGAGTGGTAATTGTAGGATGCACACTTCTGATCTTTGGGCTAGAGTCACACATACACAGTTGACTGCAGGGCGAACATCTAAGAACTAAGAGTACAGAACTCAGTAATTTACACAAGTGCCATTTCACAAGTCTGACTTTTATATGACTGCAGGTCAACTTATAGTGGATGATATTGGCAGGGCATGTTGGAGATAAGCTGTTGAGAGGCCTGCATGAAATGGATCTGTAGGCAGAGGCAACTATCAAAATGCTGTCAATCCATGTGTCTGGAGCAGTAACTGTAGGCTACACAATTCTGCTCTTTGAGCTAAACACAAACATCCACACAATTCCAGTTGACTACAGTGAGAACAGAACCCCTAACTATTTAAGTACACAGACTACAGAACTCAGCACTTTATGCAAGTGCCACAGCACAAGTCTGACTTGTATAAGACTGCAGGTCAACTTATAGTGGATGACATCAGTAGGGCCTGCATGAAATGCATGTGTAGGCATGTGCAACTATCAAAATACTGTCAATCCATAGAATTGGAGTGGTAACTGTAGTATACACACTTGTGCTTTTTGGGCTAGATACACACACACACACACACACACACACACACACACACACACACACACACACACACACACACACACACACACACACACACACACGGTTTATTGCAGTGGGAACAGAACCCCTACCTACCTCATTACACAGAGTGCAGAACTCAGTACTTTATGCGAGCACCATGGCACAAGTCTGACCTTTACAAGACTGCAGGTCAACTTATAGTGGATGACATCAGCAAGGCATGTTGGAGAGAAGATGGGAGGCCTGCATAAAATGGATGTGTAGGAATGTGCAACTATCAAAATATTGCCAATCCATGGGATTAGAGCAGTAACTGCAAGATACACACTTTTGCTCTTTGGGATAGATCACACACAGTTGACTGCTGTGAGACCAGAAACCCTACATATCTATGTACACAGACTGCAGAACTCAATACTATATGCAAGCACCACAGCACAACTGACACATGCACCATGGCAGAATTCTGACTTTTACAAGACTGTAGATCAACTTAGTGGATGACATCAGCAGGGCATGTTGGAGAGAAGATGTTGGGAGGCCTGCATCAAATGGATCTGTTGGCATGTGCAACTATCAAAATACTGTCAATCCATGGGATTGGAGTGGTAACTGTAAAATACACACTTCTGCTCTTTTGGCTACACACACACACACACACACACACACACACACACACACACACACACACACACACTTGACTGCAGTGAGAACAGAACCCCTACCTATGTACACAAACTATAAAACTCAGTACACAAGTGCCATTGCATACAAGACTGCAGGTCATCCTACAGTGGATGGCATCAGCAGAGCATGCTGTAGAGAAGATATTGGGAGGCCTGCATGAAATGCATGTGTAGGCATGTGCAACTATCAAAATACTGTCAATCTATGGGATTACAATGGTAATTGTAGGATATACACTTCTGCACTTTGGGCTAGACATACTCACACACACACACACACACACACACACACACACACACACACACACACACACACACACACACACACACACACACACACACAGTTGGCTGCAGTGAGAACAGAATCCTTACCTAAGTAGACACACTACAGAACTCGGTACTTTACATAAGCACCATGATACAAGTCTGACTTTTACAAGACTGCAGGTCAAATTATAGTGGATGACATCAGCAGGGATTGTTGGAGAGAAGATGCTGGGAGGCCTGCATAGGTTAATAGCTTCATAGTTTCATAGAGGTTATTAGCCTAATGGCCCTAGGGCATTTAGAAGCCTTGCCAAGTAAAAGCACAAGTACCCTTATTGAGCATAGTTAGATGGTCATTGTTAGCAGAGTGATTTTGTGATCAGCACAGAATGGGCTTGTTCATGAGGGACATAGGTGCCACACCAAGGATGAATTTACAATCACCTATCCAGTTGTCAAGGTTTAGCTTGAATAGGGTCATTGAGAAGCACTGCTTCACATGCAGTGGAAGCATATTACAAAGGTGTGGCAATCACTGGGAGATATATCTGTCTCCCCAGAATGTTCCATTTATGTCACAGGCTAGGTTGAGATCCCTGGAGCAGGTTATTCTTGTTCCATTTGATTTACAGATGTCCAGCATTTCCAGTAGGGCAGGGTCTGAGACTGTTTTGTAGGCCAGACATAGCTCACCTCCCAGCAGCCTGCATGATACTGTGTACAGTGACAGGTCTTTCAGTCTTTCCATATATGCCATGCTTTGGAGGCCTTAGATTCTCTCATTCACAAACATCTGTGTTTTCTTCATTTGCTGCAGGTGCCTAGTGAGGTACAGACAGAAGGGAGCATTGTACATAATTAGTGATCTGATAATGGTACAGTACAGCAGAGCTATGACCTCACTGCTCTTGGATGTGATGACCTTATTTATGAGATGTGCAATGTAGAATGTGTGTCTCACCACTATGGCCACATAGTGATTGAAGTGTATATTGCTATCAGCATGTGTTGCCAGGTCTTGCAGCACTATGTTTGAGGTTAGGGGGCTGACATGTATATCATAATAAGCAGGGGTACTTCATTCCCAAAGGGGGCAATGATGCATTTTTTTATTTACGGTTCAGTCCATGAGTTTGGCACCAATTACTTGTCTGTGTCAACCTCTTCTGTAATATGTTAACATAGTCAGGGGACTCTACATGACTGCATCCAGTGGACAGTCATGTGCAAACTTGGTAAGCCACAGGCCATTTACTTTGCCTGGACTACAGAGAAATAGTTTCCAAACAGTTGAGGGATCAGTATAGATCTTTGTGATATTCCACAGGTAAGTGGTCTAGTGGTGGAGGTGCAATCCCCACATTTGACAGTGTGCTTCTGTCAGTGAGCCAGTTGTCTATCCATCTAGTAATGTATGGATCAGTCCCCAGATGGGAGAGTTTCTCTGTGGTACCTGTATGGGGAAGAGTGTCAAAGGCCTTGGATAAATCAACATAGCGGTATGTCCTTTTATCCCTCATCCAGACCTCTGGTGTCATTATCAATGAAGTCAACAATGTTTATTAAGCAAGATCTACACTTGGAAAAAACAAAATAGGTCAGGTGAAGTGTGTTGAAGGTCACCTATGCCCCTGTGGATAAGGTCCATGCTGATTCCTTCCCTAGCCTTGCAGATACCTTTTTTAGGCTTTTTTGTCAATAGTTTTAGTTCTGCATGTGAACAGATTGATGTGCATTGCAGATCACACGGCATTTGATATTAATGTCTGTAGTGTAGGTGAAATATGTGTGGAAAAAGTACTGAAACAACATGGTTGCAGTGCTGGGGGGAAGCAACAAATGGCTGTATTGTAAATATGTAAAATATTGTTAGATAAGGCCTTCAGTATATGTTTCTGCATACAATTTCATGTCATAGGCAGGAAATGGACAGCAAACAGAAGTAATACATAATATTTACTTTTCCATAGCATGGCAAGTAATGGGTTTGTGTGGCAGTTGCCAAAGTGTTTGCACATGCGAGAAACACATTTTCTCTACTTTCCATGTTTGTGCTTAGTTAAGCAGTGCTCAAATGCAAGCCACATTGGGAAAAGTCTGAGAGCTAGTATTGAGTCTATGAAACTGTGGCAAGTAAATGCATTGATAAATTTCTTTTTGAGCCCAGATGATACTGGGTTTGAATTCAGGTGTATCTAACAATTTTAAAGACTTTTAAATAAACAGTGATAATGCAAAAAAATTAATTATTTATAGTACGTGTGTTGCTGTGTGTTGGCATAGCAGAGCAGGGTTAAGCGACATTGAGCAGAGATAACTACAGCATTGTACTGCCGCTCACTGTTGCTGCACATTGGTGTGCAATGCGAAACCTCACACAAACACAGAGGCAAAAAAGAGAAGGGATCCATTGCTTTTGTGCTACTTATGTGTGTTCTATGTGATTCTATTTTTGGCCTGATTATAAGTGTTAATATGGGATAGGCAGGAAAGTGGTGAAATGGGGAGCAAGCTGGGGGAAGAACAAAAGCAAAGCAATACAGGAATGTGCAGGATGATGGTATGAAAGAAACATAACATAATTTGGGTAGGTGAGGAAGCAAATGCAAAAAAGCAAGATAAAGAAGACAAGAGACAGGGACAGTGATAGACACAAACAGTTGGGGGACACACTGATTGGGATGAGGGAGGGAGGGAACAACACAGGCTCATGGACATCAAGCTTGGAGACAGTGAAAATCAAGTCTTTACCCACTGGACTGTCACCACTGCCCCCTTACTCCACAGGCAGATGGAGTGCTTGATGTCACCTCCTTATACAGACCATGAGAGAGAGCAGTATCTCTATCTGGTGTAGGCATACACCAATGGTGCAGTGCACAACCTACAAACCATCCCTGGAAACTCCCTGTGGGTGATGAAATTACCAGCTCCACCACTGCTTCAGGAGGGTACCACTGCACCAGCTTCCAGGGCAGTCCTACCTGAGGTACAGATAGTGCGGGGACAGCAGAGGCAGTGCTGCCAGGTTGGCTCCCAGAAGTGCTGGAATCTGGTGCTGGAGCTGTTGAAATGAGGGGCAGGTTTATCCACTGGGGCTGGCCTACCTTGCCGTGCTGTGCAGCATTAAGTGATGTGGTACCACATGGATGACATGGATACATTGTGATACACATAACAGAAAATAAAAAAGATAGATAAGGGTTGGGGTGAGAGGGAAAAAAGAGACACAATTATTACCATCATATGTGCCATGCAGTGCAGTAACACAATTATACAACTCTTTTGTTTGAAGTATTATGCTTAAGTATACATCCTAACAGATACACCCTATACTGCATATTGCTGAAAGTAATCTTTGAAATGTGTATATATTGCACATATGCTTCCTCCAGTTTATACAGATTTCAGTTTATAGCAGGGCATTTGTGTCAGTTGTATAAAGTTTTTAATTTAATGTAAATATTAGTGAAGAAATAACAGTATTGTATGGTTTGGAATCATGATATTTGAACCCACAACCTCTGATTACACTCTAATATTGGACTCTAACAACTGGTTTGCGCTACAGAATAATGCATGCATACTTGCATTTATAGTTGGGATATGCATGCTCAATTTGATACAACTCTATAAATGACCAAAATGGCTATCTTTAACTTTTAATGCTACAATAACGCTTCTCTTCTGATGCATGCATACCATGTGCCTCCCTCACTCTCTCCAATTTAGCAACATGAGCCATTATGCATACCACTCTTGCCTATATTTAGGTTTCCAAGTCTTACAAGTACTGTCCTATTGTCATACTTGCTGTTGGATGTCCACAGCCTCAAATTCCTACAAGCAACAGTTGCGAGTATCCCTTCTTCTCCTGCATAAGTCATTAAAATGATGCCTACATTGTTCTCCAATGTGTGTGGGATACCAATGGCAATGGATAAAGCTGAGCCAAACTATTCCACACCTCAGGCTTGTAATGGGAGCCAGAGTAGACCCCCTGCAGAAGCCTTTGGCTGTGGTGCTTTACCAGGAGTCAAATAAATATCCTGGACTTCTGGGCACACCACCTCTGTACCTAAAGTGTGCACCTCTGCAATGTCAGCCATGCCTATCAGCTGAACTAGAGCAATGGAAACTGATGCTTTACCACCAGTTCCAATAATCACATTTACTGTTAGTGTGCAACCTGAGCAATGACGCCAACCATGTTTGCAAGATGTTAAGTATAGTGCAGTAGTGCCTAGCAGAGACAAATTAAATAATTGAAATTGTAAGGTTAATCTGACCTTTGGCTTTAGTTTGAGGGATGTCTACTGATGTAGCCTGGAAATATATATTAGTAATTGGAAGGTAACTGTTAGGTGAGCTAAGTTTGCAGACATGCACTGGGGCATAAATGTAATGCCCTTACATATATTTTTTTGTTTTTATATAATGAGGAAAATTTACTTTTACAGTATAGGATTCAAACCTAGCCATAAGGGGCAAAAGATTTTGTTCCACAGCATTGATTTTCCATCTTTGAAACAGAAGAAGTACTGCTCATAGTCAGGAATCATACAAAAATACAGGTGACAGTTTGAGCTGTTACACATGCATATGCATGATCTAACAAGGTTATTGGGTATAGATCCAGTTGTGTATGTGTTTTAGTTAATTGTGAAGGCCATGCAACTCCAGATAGCAAAATTATACTTACTGAAATATAGTAAACAGTATACCTTCAATCATACATCTGAAAACACAATAATGGTGTCTCACCACTCATACATATAATTCATATCAGCTCACTATCTAAAGTGTTAAAAGTGAGAGTGAATATAATGAGAAGTGGAGCAACAGTAAAAAAGTTTGGAATATCCTGCATTTGAACCCAGAACCATGTATATCGCAGTCGTACAATTACACCTGTTACCAAAAGAATGTTGAAATAATACGTGTCTATTTTTCAGTTTGTTGCTATAAACTGCACTGTCACAAAGTAAAAATAGGTTGTACACCCTGTAATAGAACCCAGGACCATCTATACTCCAGCCCTACATTTCCACATGCTGCCACAGGACTAGTTACATGTAATTTCCTAATTTCCTAATCATTCTTAAGGTCTCTGTGTTAATCACCACCCAACACCACTGACAGGGTTTGCATGGTGTGCAACAGAATTATTAGAATGCATCTGGTTTCAATCATTGCATATCTGAGGTCTGTCTGCAGGTGTTCAATGGTTGCAGCTGCTGGGAACCCTGCTAACCACCATGCAAAGCTGCTAAGCCCACTTGCACATTGAAATCCAGAAATGGCAACAATATATTGTTTTTGACCTTTGCACTTTTACTGACACTCTGTTTGAGGGTGTTCTGCAGATGTTCTGTCTGCTTCCTGGGTGGCCCACTAGTCCAGTTTGCACATTGCTGAGTTTCACACAAACAAGATAAGCACAGCCAAACTTGGCATTCATTTTTTTTCTCTGTTTTCTGTGTTTGTGCTAAGCAGCGTATTGTGCAAGCACTGGCCCAAAAAGAATGAAAAGTAAAAAGAAAAAAGGGCCAATACGTTGAAATGAGAAAAGGCAATCTATGACATACACACTAGAAAATGTTAGCACACATGAGATATTTCTACAAAGGTCTGGATTTGAACTATCACTGCAATAAGCCTTCTGAACACAGGAATATTATCTTATCCCTCTTTGCCACACAAATAGCTTTGCAGCAAGGAACTAAAATAATTGTGCATACAACTAACTGCAACATCCTCTACAGTAATATGAAACCATATGACTGCTATTTGCATATTTATTATTTTTGGGTGTAGTACACTAAGTGATCACACAACCAGTTATGGCCATTGCTTGCAAATATACAGCTCTGTCTTACCTGTCTATGTTTGTTGGTCATTCTTCTCTTATCTGATCAATAATCTGAGACATGCAGTCTGTAAGCCATTCTATATAATTGTCCTTAAAATGTGTGGGGATATTAAATGGCAATAATATCACATGCAGTTGCCAACAAATGAAGGGGAGGTTGAATGTTAATGAACAGAACCTGTGAATTGTGTGCTGCTTACTTACATTTCCAACCTTAACATAATTACATTTAGCATTTTGCAAGTCTAACCTGACACACCCACTGAATGTAGGGCAGCCTGCAGTGCTGTTGTGTTTTCCTTCTCCCAACCAGTAATCATTCACAGGTACAATCCATTAAAAACAAACACTGAGGGAGTGCCTGCACTATGTTTACATGTGCAACATGGAGCCAAGTATTTGGGATTCAGCAATTCTAATGACTGATTTGCATTTTCACCTTGCTGACAGCCCTGAATCTGCATCATAAAAGGTAACCATATAGCTAGGGGAACTGAAGGTGAGAATAATTGTTTATGTGGAGAACACAGAAAAGAGGCTCTTACTTTGGGATATATCTGAACAGAGAATTACTGAACTTGAGAAGGTATGCTTGCATTTTGTTAGCTACATATTGCATATGCTAGAATGTAATTAAGAAAAATCTTATAATAGTTTATTATGTATATATTGATCAGCAAAGACTTTTGCACTTTTATCTGTATGCATTTTTAGAAGTGTACTGATGGCATGAGCATGTTTGTCAGGGCATTTCACATGCATACATGATGGGCAATACCTTAAAATGGAATGTTCTGTGTTAAATCTATAAACATTTTTAAGGTAAAGTTCATTTGATAGCACTTGTAGCATTTCAAAAATGGTTTGTTAGCAAACTGTGTCATTTGCCTATTCATTGGGGGTGGTGGTGGGCAAAGCTATATTTCTGTAAGGACACAAACTAGGATATGTTGCTATTGTTTCTCTTCATTTTTTTGCATCCAGCCTGGTGTTCATAATTCATATCCCTAGATTGTTTTATTTTTCTCCATTGGCTAATACTGAAATGTTACTTGTTCTGTTTTAGCTGGGAACAGTTATTTTGTAGTTATGTGATACTGATGTGTATTATCCTTCTGTTGTCTTTTAGAACACCTAGGCATATGCCACCTAGGTGTCTCAATCGTCAAAAACTACCCTTCACTGAACCTGAGAATCAAATCATTGTTGATGCTTTTAGGCAATATAGTGCCTTCCTATTTGAGATGGGATGTGGAGATATGTCAGAATGCAGATTTGGCAGCTGATTGTCACAGAAGTTAATGCAGTGGGTAGCCACAGCAGGACATATGACCGGGTGTGTCATAAGGCCACTGAAATTATCTCATCTGCATGGAGGAGAACAACTGCAATGGGCCATGATCGGATGGGTATGGGGGGTCTGCTACAGAGCTACCACTAACAGCAAATGAAGAGTTCCTGTCCACTGTCAGGGTTCTAGACAACTCCCAGGAAAGTGCAGAACAGCATGTCCTTGACACTGGTGCTATTGTTTCAGGGACAGCAAGCATGTCCCAGAAAGAAGTTCCAGGTAGGCTTTTGTATCTTAATTGTTGAATACTGTTGTATAATATAACATTTCAAATGGATATGTTACTTCTGTTTCACAAGAATTGTTTTTGGGGGAAGGACTGAAGATTGCTATAGTTAACAACCCATTCTGACTGATTAGCTTAGGTTGGAGTTGTCATCCAAGTTCTTGTTGAAAATATAGTTAATGGAAATATAAAGGGTAAAAAGTATTACCTCCTGTGTTACTGTTAATTGCGATATGTTGTCCTTACTTTTTTCTTTACTTCTTTCAGGAGCATCTAGCATGCAGAGGACACAATCATCTGCACATGGGGAAGCCAAACATTTTTATGTCAGTACTGATGTGCAAATCAAATAAATATTTTAGTGTATGAAGTTGATGTCAGGTTGTATGTATTGCTGTACTATCTAATAGTGGCAGCAATATTATTTTGTTAGCATATATTGGAATATAGTAGTTTAGGTATTAATTTTTCCTGAGTTTGTTGCTTATCATCACAGGTGGTTCTGACAGTGGAAGTGTGGGACATCTACCACCTGATGTCAGGGTATCAGCAGACTCTGATGATGATGGTGGCCAAACAGAGGCACAGCCAGGAGTTACAGAGGTTGAATCTAACACTGAGGTTGACATACTGCCATCCCCTAAATTGCAATTGGCTACAGCCAATAGCCCTACACCTACCCATTCCAGTGAACCCACAGATATTGGACAGGTGGAGCGCAAGCCAATTGATCAGAGAAGTGTGGTTACTGAGGCTTCAGTGCCTATTGACTCTGTCTGTAGCCAAAGTATGGATGAGGTGCCATGCAGGACAGTTGTTATGAGGGCTTGGAAGAGGCCTGCTGTCCATCTTCCATCTGATCCAGGTATCTCTTCCCATGCCAATCAACTTATGTTTAGGGCCATCATGAAGGCACAGGCATGTTTCCATAGGTGTTCCAGAGAAATGTTTAGGGTTTTGGATGTGGCAAAGGCGGACATGTGTGACTGCCTCCACCATGTTGCTGATTTAGTGGATTAGATGAACGACACGTTGGAATGAGCAGTGCCTGTAAGGGAATACCTGCTGCGAGGAGCACAGTATCTTCATGGGTGTAGGCCAGCCACATCATCTGCTGTTAGCTAACATGGCCGTGCCAAATCACACTCCCATTGTGGCAGTACTTCCACTGGACCATCAGTGGATGAGCTGTCCACACCCAGACATGGCAGACCTTGGGGTTGTAGTCCAGGGCATACTCATGAGGTGATCTCACCCAGCAGACATATGTCACATTCAGGTAGCAGCCGTGCATCTGACTGTGGGTCTGGACATGCCAGTGGAACTCCTGACAGAGCCAGTTCTAATGGTCGGGGATGATGACGATGAACTGCCACCTCTACCATGTACGGCTCACACCTGCCCACCATACCAAGACATAGAGCTAGCATAGAGCTTGGTTGTATTGATGCAGATACGCACACACCAACTACACCTGGAGGAACCCTACAGACTCACACAAAACAGTTACATGTTTCAGCCATGCAGCTTAAAACTCATTTTGTCTCACTAACAATTTGTTGTTTTATCCAAACATCTGCCTGCTTCTCTTTCTTACTCAGACACACTCACTGATCTTTTGTGTCAGTGTAGGCTTCCTGCCATCCCCTCCCATGCCTTGTGCAAGTGATAACTGTGCCATATTCCTGTTTTGCATCTTTTGGATTCAGGGATATACAAGCATTGTGCCTGATGCTCAGGATGCATAGCTGATTTAGTGCTTAGTATATCTGCATTTGTGATGTTGAACTGGTAATTGCACCTTTGGCTTATACAGTAGATTCCCTCTTATCCATTGTCACTGGGACCAGACCTTAGGCTGGATAAATGAATGGTTGCTTAATCAGAAAATGCAGACAAAATAGCATTTATAGGTTATACATCATCTAGAATATCATGATTAGTGTTAGTATGCATTTTTCTAATGAATATGAAGTCTAAGACTCAAATGTCTGTCATTATTTAGCCCAGAGGAGGTGGAAGTGGTGTCGTTCTCTGTTGCTTTTGCTAGGGCTACGACAGAAATTTGATGGCTGGTAATGAGGAGGCCAGTTAAAGAGAGGTCAGAACAAAGGGAGTCTATTGTATTGATCTTATAAAGTTAGACAGTTGATAGAATCAAAATTTTCCAACTTTATTGTGAATGATCTTGCAACGGTTGTGAAGTCTGAAACTGCAATGTGTATCATTACTTTCTAACTTCTCTCTCTTTAATGAATTCCATTACAAATGTATAAACTGAGGGCATTCAATGACCGTCACTACTTTTGAGAAGTATAACTGTGTGAATCCTTGATGCCTGAGGCCTTCTACTTAATAATGGACACATATAAGTCAAATAAATCTCTGCTGTCACATGTTAAGGTCATTTATGAACAAATTTCCCACATTTCACATGCTTACACTACCAATTAACAAAATGCAAGGATATGGCACTCATTCATATTGTTACACAATACACTCCAGGTTCAACACTTGCCTTGTAAATCCAGCAGCCACAACAGTTTTAGTTCAGGGTGGACTCTACCTGATGCAAGCAACACACACCCAATACATGGGGAGGTAAAGTTTGTCAGAATTGCCTGGTATCAATGTCACACATCTGTGTGTGTAGGAGGAAGGTTTTTGGCCCTTAGGTGGTGAGTGCGTGTGTAATGCATTGTCTCTTTGTTAATACAAGAGTATACTGAGCATGCCTACATCTGCCTATACCCACAGCAGTTGTTGCTTCCATGTCTGACTCCTCACCTGCATGTATCTGGGGTGACCTTGGCATTAGTAGTGGGACGTGTTCTCCTTCCCCTTATTGATCCTGCCAAAGCTGTTTTCTCAGGATGATGTTGTATAGCATGGCACATTCTGCGAATATGTCAGTACATGTCCATGGATTGTACAGCAGGGCTTCCCCAGATATATCTAGGCACTGGAACTGCAACTTCAGCAGCCCAAACACACACTCCATGATATATCTGATTTGAGTATGTGCCTCATTATAGCATTCCTCAGTGGGTGTGTGTGCACTTTTGATGAGTGTCATCAGCCATGGTTCCAGGCATAACCTGCATCTTCCAGTAAATTACCCTGTATGATATCCTCCCTAGTGAACATGTGAGACATTTGGGAGGTGTGCCAGATATGTGAGTTGTGATAACTGCCAGGGTTGCCAGCACACACATTCAAGATGATTCCCTTGGCATTACACACAACTTGGCAGTTAATAGAATGAATGCCCTTTCTATTAATGTAGAGCCCTCCCTGATCCCCAGATGGTGCCTTAATTTCTACCTGTGTGCAGTCTGTGGCACTCAGTACTTCAGGGTAGTGTGACACAGGGTATAACTCCTGCATATTTCTGGCCCTATCCTCAGAAGTGTGGGGGGGATATATGTGGTCACTAGCATGTTGTATCACAGCATTCAAGAACTGATGAAGGATCCTCGATGCCGATGCCTGTGACACACCCAGCATGACCTCTGTTGGTCCCTGAAAGGTACCTTTAGCTAAGACTAAGATTCTAAGTGCTACACATACCTTTGCCTCCACTGGGATGGGTTTCTCTCAGTTTGCCCTGCCTCAAAGTTGAGGATAACAGAGGTTACAGAGTTCCTGTAGTATGTGTCTATCCACCCTGCTGTAGCGCTCTACAATTTCCACATCATACAGGTTGTGATACGTTACCTGGACTCTGAAAACTCTTTTCCTTCTCGGCCTTGGTCTGTTAGCAACAGCAGCAGCATAGACTTTAGCCTGTTGCATATACACATGAATTAAAGCAACAGCAGCCCCTGACATTGTTTCTGTGTTGACTCCTTTCCATTGCTGTATTCCAATAGGTTTTGGAGTCACATGAAAAACTAGCACTGAGTCTACACAGTTGCTTTATAGCATGTTGAATAACTCCTCCATCTTGGATTGATTGATTAGCATACATTTCAGCTGCTTATGTTGTAATTTGCATGCCACTGTGTATACCTTGTTTGTGAGGCTGTCCACGGCTCTATACATGGTGTAGAGCCACTTACTGAATCAGAAATGGTGCGTATCACACCATGATCCGCAGACAGTGTAAACAGATCATGTCAAATTTATTGAATCTGGCTGTCAGTGTAAATGTTTTCACTGAGGTTGCAGGTATTTGGGAGAATTTTACATGATAACAAACAGACAAACAGGCCCCAGACATTGTAGGAAAATGAAATGTGCACAAGTAATCACCAGCTCTCAGATTTTTTTTTTACAATCCAGTATTCTTTAACATTTAACAGCATTATAGCTAAAAAAATATAGTGACTACATGACTGCTTCATGAGGCCAACTCACATACTTTTTCATGTGAATAAAGGTGCATTTACTGGAATGACAACAATCACTCATATACAGAGGTGTACACAAATACTCTGTATAAATATGCCTTGTATAAACACCTATACAAATGTATAGACTCAGCTGTGCTTGAATGTATCAGAACAAGGTCTTCAAAAAAAAAGCCTTAGTGGGCATTAAGCGTAAAAGAGCAAACAGAGCATACAACAAGAGAAAGAACCAAAGTCCAAGAACAAGAGGGAACTGACTCAGCAGGAGAAGGGCACCCTCCACAGCTTGAACAAGCAAATTACATATCTTGTAAAGCCTCTAAATCCAATTACAAAGTTAAACTAGCATCCCTAGTTAAGGATAATCACACGTTCTTTAGCCATGTCAGAAATCTAAAAGGGAAGGCCCAACTTTGTGCCAAATTAGTAATGGATGGTATCCCTCATACTTACCCTAAGGACATTGCCAACTTGCTAGCAGCAGATTTGGTTTAGACTTCACCCACCTGTACCCACAGCCATATACCAAAGTATACCTGTCACCAGTCCTCTGCCTAGTATCTCCAAAGATCAGGTCATAACTGCATTCTCCATGTTCAAAACCCAGCCTCTAATGGACCGGATAACATCCCAGGCTGCCTACTAAATGGTCTTAAACAGGACTTAGCAGAACCACTTGGCAGTCTCTTCAATCACAGTCTAAGTACTGGCTTTGTCCCGGCAGAGTGGAAAACAGCAGCAGTAATTCCCTTGCACAAAGGGGGTCCATCAATCGACCCTGGGAACTATAGTAACCAACCTTATCTGCAAGACTATGGAGAGAATCATCATGGACCTTATCAACAATGACATATGTTACCTTTAAACTCTTGCCCCCCCCCCTCCAATTTAGCTTCGTTAAGAGTAGATCATATTCATTAAACCTGGTGGAGTTTTCTGGGAATGCCACCAAAGTTATGGATGAAGGCAAAACAGTACATAGAGCCTATCTTGACTTAGCCAAGGCTTTTGACACAATTCCCCAATCTGGCATCTTTGAGAAAGGCACCCAGCTGGATATTAACCCATACGTCACTAGATGGGTAGCCAAATGGCTCACCAACAGAATGCATACATTCAAAGTTGGGGATTCCAGCTCTACCAGCAGACCAGCTACCAGTGATGCACCACAAGGTTCTGTGCTGGGCCCTCTACTGTTTGGAATTTATTTCTCAGAAGTCCAGGTGAAAATAGATGGCCTGTGGCTTACCATATTCACTGATATCTGCAAACTGGCTGAAATCATTGAGTCCCCAACAATATTGATATACTACAAGAAGGACATATATAGACAGATAATTGGTGCCAAAGCCATGAACTTAAACTAAATGCAAAAAAAATGCATTATCATCCCTTTCAGTAATGAGGAAGTCCCTGCAAATTGCAATATTAACAGCACCCCCCCCTTAGCTCAAGCTCTGTGGTGAGACATTTGGGAACACAGGTTGATATCAACCTTAACTTCGATCACCATGTGTCCACAGTGGTAAGGAAGGCTTTCTACTTTGCAGATCTCATAAGTAAGGGTATCGCATCCAGAGCTAAGGATGTTATAACTTCCCTGTACTCATCCCTCATCAGACCACTAATAGAGTGCAACGCTCCCTTCTGTATGTACTTCACCAAATACCTGCTGCAGCTAGACAGACCTCAGAGGTTTCTCACCAAGAAAATTCAGGGCCTTCAGCACATTACCTACATGGATATACTGAAGGCTCTGTCACTGTATTCTGTATCTTAAGGCAACTTGTGTCTGGCCTACAGAGCAGTATTGGACCCTGCCCTAATGGAAATGCTGAAAACCTACAAGCCAAATGAGACAAGGTTCACTGACTCTAGGGATCCTAACTTAGCCTGCAGCATTAAGACGACATGCTGGAGAGACAGATATGTCAATCAGAGATTGCAGCTCCTTAGTAACAAACTCCAAATTCACGTAAAACAGAGTTCCTCAATGACCCTATTTAAGCATAATTTAGACAACTGGTTGGGAGACCGTAAATCTACCTATGTCCCTCTTGGATAAGGGCAGTCAGTGCTGATCATAGATTCATGCTGTAAATATAGACAATACAAATCGATCAGTAAGGGAACAAGGGTATAACATGGCTAGGCTTCTAAAGACCTAGTAACCTTCTATGAACTTATGAACTGTTTATTCATGTGACTAAAGCTTTTGATATGGTGAACCCCTGAATGCTTCCCTCCTGCAGTTAAGCTTTGGAGATGCCCTTTTTTTCCTCAGTTATCTGTAATGTTATAATGTTTCAAAAAATCTCAGGGCCTCATAAGAGGCAATAAAACAGTATTATCCCATTACATATTTTTCCTTGCTGAGCTTCACTTCATTACACCACACTAACTGTATACATAAGAATACCATCAATGTTAACAGCTTTGGGGGTAAAAATTAAAAATTGAAAGCTAAAGAAATTTGTAATGGCATGTGGTATCATAAAATAAGTTAGCAATCTTTCTATGGTGTTTATATGAATGCCACCATATTATATAATCTTCTGAATTTTGAAGGAAAAGGATCCTTGGACTAACCCTCAGCTGAGTTAAAAAAAGTTTAAATAAGTAGGTAAAATGCACTTTTTCTCTCTTGGATCATTACCGTAATTTATCCCCCTAAGATGTGCACTGCAGAAATGTGACTTGCAGTTTCACTATTGCTTCCTTCCATTAATCCTTTTCTATATCTTTTTTATTTAATTTGCTATCATCCAAACTGCACAAAAGGAAAAAAAAACACAGTTCTATATAATACCTTCTAAGTAATTAATGTGAAGGATTAAAGTTCCAAGCTGTTAATGAGCTACTTCATGTGCCCAGGGTACAGGGTCTGATTCCTTCCACCTTTGTTTACCTACTGTGTGACTCTAAGCAAGTCACTTAAGCAGACAATGCTCTTGGGTTGCCCATAAAAAGTGTTAATTTGTGCAGTGAGATTATCTGGTCAATAAGTAAAATAAAACATGCACAAATAAATAAGAAAGGGCAGTTTACATTGGCATATAATCTTGCAGTATACATTTTTACACAGCATTGATAGGCCTTATCACATGACATACATATGAAAAAATGTTCTTATACTTGTAAATTAGTGTGTTTCCCCATACTAATTAAAATATTTCACAAGTCCATATTTTCAGTTTGCATTGGCTTCTATGCAGCACTTTTAAACAGTAGACAAAAGGTACAAAAGGTACAAACAATGTGCCAACATAACTAATTTATACATACCACAACATTCTTGTCCTCTGTTCAATTCCCATTTGAATAGTGCACAATTGAAACTTTTATTTCTTCTCTAGTGTCCAGTGCGCCTTCCTTTTCCCTCCTAAACCTTTTTCTATTCGTCTGTTGTTTTATTTATGTAGTCACAGATTGCAATTCAACTGATTCCTCCAAATACAACCTCACTGAGGCCCTCTATATTCCAAAATAAGTAGAAAGATACAGCTGTCATAATTGTTTTCCATAAAGCACCTTCCATGCATTCACCTCCTCGTCCCATAGTTTTTTTGGGTTCCTCACATCCACATCACATATGCAAATTATATTCTTCCATTTCCCCACACTTCCTGCACTTTGTTTCTTCTGACAATCCTTCCACCTTGATTCAAAAGGATATCCTATACCACCTATGCAGTATGCATTCTGCATACTACAAACTGGACAAATGGTTATTTTTTTCTAACACATGCCCTAAATCTTCACATGCTCTTTTATTCTTTAACTCAGGATGTTACTTAACTCAATGTTTCTCTTTACTTAAGTAATCAAATACTGCACATATCCCTACATCTCTATAAACCTCTCCTGTTAATCAGTTTTATCACTTCCATTTACTTCCTCCACCACTTTTTCTCCTCTTGTCAGCTGCATTGTATTTGAACCCCACTCTCACTCTAAATGTATTTATTGTACTACACTTAAACTGTGAAATAATGTATTTCTAAACATCATACTTTTTCTGTAATTCTTGAAATTTCAACATATTATCTTCTGTCCCAGCCATTAATTTTTTACATGAGCCAAGCCTCCAATCTTCTATCCAGAAACTAAAATACAGTCCCAAACTTCATACAGCTCTCCACCCTTCCACTGCCTCATTTGTACTTCCCCTCTAATTAGACTTAACCCCTTATCTGTAGCCATTTCTATTTCTACCATCTTTAACAACAAATGTTGTAATGATCTCCTTTCCTATCCTGAAATTCTCTCTTGCAGTCCTATAATACTCTTCAACAATTAATTAACTTGAAAACCTATTAAATCTGGCACCCCCATGGCCACCCTTTCCTTTTATCAATCTGAGTCTCACTATAGTCATTCTTCTCTTTCCAACTTTCAATCCAAATCTGTCACAAAATGTTTACATCTGCTTCAAACAGGCATCCTGTGGCTGCATTGGAATGAGTCTATGGACATAAATCATAATGGGGGATCAACGTCTTAATTAACTCAATGTTCCTCCAAATAATTAAATTTGTCTGATCATTTTATCTAACACCTTATTTACCCTTTTTTTCAACTCCCCTACATTATTTTCAACTATTTTTTGGACTGAAGGATACACGTGCATGCCCAAATACATATCATCTCAATCTGTTCTTGGTAAACCAACAACCGATTCCATTGCCCTTTTCGTATTCTTTGAACCACTGATTTCTTTTGACTGCAGCCTAAAAATATCAAATGTTCTAAGATTCTTCAGCAAGACTTATCTTTTTTCCTTGTATGAACAAGCATGAACTGGAAATAGGTTGATACAGTTTTCATCACCAAGTCTCAAGTCATTATAAAAATAAACACATCAACAAGGGTATCATTGAATAGTTCCTCTTTTTCATGTTGCCTCTTCTGACAGTTCCCTTTTGCCATTATTTGCATTTCTGATTATATATACAAGGCCTCAAGTCCCCTGAAGCCAGTTTTCTTTCTCAACTACCTACTTTATCATTCTGAAGTTCAAACACCAGTCAGCCACATCAAATGCTTTTCTCATCAAAACAATACCTGACTGCCTTTTTCCTTCTTTTTCAGCCCATACTATAAAATTGGTCATTCCCTTCAAAAAGCCCACTTGCCAATGCCCTATTATTGCTATGACTACCTTGTTTTCCCTTGCTGTCATTAGTGTAACATGGATCTTTGACTCTGCATTGCACAAGCAAATATACCTGAAGTTTCCCAGATATTTTGGTTCCCCTTTATCCTTTGGTAACACTATCACTGTTGATTCCATCACTGGGGTTGCTAAAGTGCTATCTTCTAACTTATTATTAAACACTCCCATCATAGTTCTTACCATATTAACCCCCATAATTAATAAAGTTGTCTTTTATATTTGATCCTACTGTGTTCCCCTAATTCAAATGTCCAAAAGCATCCACAACCTTCCTGAGTTTAACTTCAATATGTAACTCCATCATTTCCACTTACATTGTTTCTAATCCTTTACATTCCCTAAAAAAGGGTCATACAATTTTGCTTCCTTGTATATAACACTACAGAAACCTTTAAAGACTTTCAGTGTTTCCTCTCCACCTCACTCTTACGTTATCCATTCATCCCACTTCCAATGAAGCAATATTATGGTTAGACACTGGCTTATCTAACATAATCATGGATGATGCAGTGGTTAGTGTTGTCACCTCACAGCAAGAGGTTCTCCAGTTTGATTCTCAGCTGGGATACCTTCTGTGTGGAGTCTGCATGTCCTCCCTGCATTAGTGTGGGTTTGCTCCAGTTTTCTCCCACATTCCAAAGACATGCATCTGGAGCTTTTCTCACTGGGCGTTTGCTGAAAATGGTCTCTGTCCCAGTTGGACTTTCCCAGTAAACAGATGTTAAATAAATAAAATCATGTAAATTCCTCTGACATTATTACATAATATATTAACAATCTGTTTAATATACTTACTGTATTAAACTCATTTTCAAAGAAATTGAAATGTGGACTCACCCCCCCATCTTTCTTCTCTGCATCGATATATTGTAAGCTCTTCATAATTTTTCATGTCATAATTTTTCATCTTTCTCTTTGACCTTTCTATGGACCTCCACCTGGCAATACAACCTATTCAACTCCAGTTTAATACTACATTAAAATCCACCCAATTACACATTAAAATCATATTAATAAGGGAAAGGAATATTTGAATGTTTTTACATACTGCTACTGTAAAAACTTCCACCGCTCATATTTCCTCAACTCCCAGTGCACTTTTTCTATATATCATGCATATTACTGCAAAAACATTTCATCATTCAGCTAGGCCATAAATTGAAAACACTACTGCTCTTTTCCCTTTTTATTTATCTTAACCAGTACCTACTGACCTTGATCATCCTTCTTCACTTGAGAAGCTCCTACCCTGAAACTACTTTCATCACATCAAATTTCTAAATTTCCAATTTGTAAACTGTTTATATACTTCTGTACTCTTTTGACGATGCTATGACTTCACTCAAAAACTCTGCAGTTTAGAAAACAATTACCTAACCCCAAATGTGCCACAGAAATTATCAAGTCAGGATATGCAAATAAAACTTTACAGACAATTTGTCCATATAATATGTTCAGATGCCCAGTGCCCTCAGTGATTCCTCTCTCTTCTTCCATAACATCTTATTATCCTCTATTATATGCACTAAAAGAAAAACATTGGTAGTCTTACCTTGTCTCCAAACTGATGACATCTTCTGCACATACATTTTCCATAAGCTCCACATTTAAACTGCCTTCCTTTTTCTATGAACACCACTTGAGAACTGACCTTCAGCCCTGTCTGTTCTCCTGCCTCTTTCTCCTTCATCTGCTCTCATATATTTTACTTCAAGCAATGAAGTCAATTTGGCAATATACCACATTTAGATCACCTTGCAGGAAAACAGAAAAACACATCACAAAATTATATGTCAGCTCTAAAAAATTAAAAGCACTACACCCTCACAAACTCCCCTTGAGTACCTTGTTCCCCATTGGCCCTTTTTTCAATTATAAAGGAATTCCCAATACTATTCTAGCATGTCCAAAGGTCAGTTGGTCAATCTCTCCTGTCCAGCTGGTGTGAATCTGGGAATCTTGAGGCAATGTTACACTGCCTCATGTACACAGACACCCCCTCTTCCCCAACCAACAGATTCCAACACATGAGATTCAACCATATATATAGCCAAACTGCTAAGCTCTCTCTCTCAACAGTACTAGTAACCAGTAAGAGGAGGAGAGAGAACCCACACTCACTACAATTCAGTCTCACATAGACCTACCACGACAACAAACCAAACACATAAACACACAAAAACATACTCAGAGGCTCTAAATAACAATCTGCCTAAGCAGCAGAGACTCCAAAGCAGACACCCAAAGCAACTGCTACCTCAAAACAAAACACATGCAACACACTGTCACAAACACATAGCCAGTGAGCACAAGTGTGCACCTGATACAACAACACACCTAAGATACACTTGATGCACTTGTAATAGGTGACTCTGTAAATCAGGCCGTCCCCTCGCGGAGGCTGAACAAGGAGAAGAGGGGTCAGGGTGAGCTGCCTGTGAGCTGCCTGTCCCCACCACACACAAGCCTCAGGTCAACTCCACTCAGTCCAACAAGCAAAGTCATCCATTGACCCTGTGTGTGTCTGTTGAATGATACACCTCCCTGGACTACATGAATACATGAAGACATACTCTCTGAGCTGAGCATGTAGCGTATGACCCTGACCCCTGACTGACAGCATTACCCTTTACCAGAATGATGCCACACAATAAGACAAAGAAGATGAGAATTTCAAACAATTGGCTTAAGTGTTGGTGGTGTTCAATCAAGGGATCCAATGCCTGTCAGCTGGGATGACTAACCAACAAACCACGACAAGCACTAGGGACGCCCACCTGTCACCCCTGGGCTTTCAGATATTGGCAAAGGCTCTTGCTACCCCATAGTGCCTTTTTTAGGCAAGGCTCAAGAGAAACCCCCCTCCATAGGTATCACACAAGGGATAAGAAACTAGTAATACTCTCAATGCCAGAAGTCTAAACCTCAAGATGCACTCAAAACTCTCCTTAGCATGGAGAACATCGATATCTGTGCAGTAACAGAAACCTGGTTCAAGGCTCCCGAGAGCACCCCAGCACTACCAGGTTATACCTCATACCATGCTTTTGCCCCAAAACTTGGACGAACCACAAAAGATAGGAGGTCCATCATATTATGTCAAAGATACCCACACCTCCAGGTTGGTGGCACATCAGAGACATCAGAGACTATCCATGTGCAACTAACTGTGGGTAAAACTGCCTTCCAGTTTATAGCCTGCTACAGACCACCCTCCCACAACAGGAACGCCACTTGGCCTTCCTGAGAATACTGGAAAATATGAAGGTCTCTCCAAACACCATTATATTCACCATACCATTGGGCTAAAAAAAGATTTGGGAGCATTACTGGGGCATTACTCTGGCTCAACAACCCTAGCAAAAGGTTTCCAAATTTATAAAACTCAAATGCTATGGAACAACTTGTCCCACTCACAGAGGGAAAACAATACTGGATGATCATCACCAACATGGGGGGACTCATGCTCCCAGACCAGAAGTGTATCCTCACTGGTAAAGATCAGACCATAACTAATCTCACTGGATATTCACATCTCCGACCCCCTGCCCAGAAAACCACAGTGAAAACTTCTCTAAAGCAAATTTCACACACCTGAAAACCGAGGCAAAATCCTTCAAAGCCCCGGGGGAAAATAAAAATCTGGCCCAGACTGAATCCTTTTTTTTAAGCATTCTATGAACATCTTCAGGAATGCATGGATCATCATTCCCAAATAAACCAAGACCCAATCCTCCAAAGGCAGATGTCCAACATAACCTGAGGGACAACCATAAACTAACTAATAGAACAAGAAGGCTAGCTAATAGATGATCTGAAAAAACAAATTCTTGAATGCAAATCTGAATCAGTATTAACCAAAAACTACACTGCTAAAAAAAATCTCGAGAAACAGGAGAAAAAGTTGCAAAATTGCACAGGACAAAACACATAATCACAAGAGCT
The DNA here is from genome assembly GCF_019279795.1 of Protopterus annectens. Classification (NCBI taxonomy): domain Eukaryota; kingdom Metazoa; phylum Chordata; order Ceratodontiformes; family Protopteridae; genus Protopterus; species Protopterus annectens. The sequence goes on along the minus strand of NC_056733.1, from coordinate 805,592,689 downwards.
TTCTTAGGTTATGTTCAGACCATGGTGAGAATTCCAGAATAACAGAAAATTAGCACAGAAAAAATACACTGAGCCCAACAACATTGCCAACATCCCTAGCAGAATCCCCTTCTGCCTCTCCCCTCAAAAATCGCAACCAAAGGGCAAATATCTAAACATCTAGCCTTGACATCCCCTGACATCTCCTCATCTCAGGTCCTCCAAAAACCCAGCCAAAGCAAAAAACAATGCATCAATGGAACCCCTACATGTCGAGCTCGTCCTCTAAAACCTAAACATAAACTCAAACAAAAAACTAACTACTGTTCAATCTATTTAATACCACAGGATATTACAGTGAAGAGCGTGGTCCTCTCAAGGGTCCCTCTCACACATCCCTGGTGCCTCAATGCCCTGGAAAACTATACTTCATAAGCCTAACTAGCTTGGTAAAGCCAGCTATGGAAAGATCATATAAATCATGATACAATAAAGATATTGGGGTCCTACAGACACTGGATCTACAGTTATTTGTTAAGGGGGCAGATCCTGCCTCTTAAAAAACCTGGTTGATTTCTTTGAAACAGTCACCAAGGCCATTGACGAGGAAGGTGGTCCACACAGCCTACCTGGACCTCTTAAAAGCCTTCGATACAATACCCCATTCGGGCATTATAGATAAGTTCACCAGCTATAAAACCCTATGTCACTAGACTAGAGGCTGCACTTGCTGGCACACAGACACAAAGAACCCACATAGTTAGATTTGCTGGAGCATCAGACTCCAAACCAGTTACAAGTGGCATCCCACAAGGCTCCAGTCTTGGGACCTCTCTTGTCGGGTATATATTTTCGCGTACAACACACGGAAGAAGGATTGTGGTTGAAGACCAAGAGTGAGATGACTGCAAAACTAGGCACATATCAAACTCAGCCGACACAAGCATCCTCTCCAAAAGGGCCTACAGAAACAGACAACTGGTGCCAGAGCCATGGCCTCAAGCTAAACGCCAAAAGTGTATAGTCATCCCTTTGGCAAAACAAAGTGCCCACAAATTACCACATAGTAGGTAATAGGGTGGTAACAGAAGAAGTACAGAAAAGGGGGGGGGGACCTGGGGAGCAATCTCTCATTTCTCAACCACACATGGCCAAAGTGGTTAGAAAAACAGAAAAACATTTTATATAGCCCACCCTAATCATGAGGGATTCCATCTAGGATCAGGGAGGTCATCTTCTTCTTTCTCATCCTCATCAGGCCCATAATTGTAGTACAATGCTTTTGGGATGTACCTTACCAGACACCTGCAGCAACTGGAAAGACCCCAAAAGTACCCTACCAAAGGAGGATCAAGGGCTCAAACACATGCCATATGCTGCCGGTTAAAGAAACTCCAGCTCTACTCAGTGGCATACCGCCTGCTCCAGAAGCATCTGTGCCTGACGTATAAAGCCATGTCAACCCGAATTAATGGACATGCTGCACCTCAAAAATCCAAATCCCATCGAGCTACGCTCGAGAGACTTGAAACTGAAATAAATAAACAAAATGGAGGGACAGGAGGGACAGATTCATAACCCTTCACTCTGGAACAAAAAAATAAAATGTCGCAGTCAGAGTCCACATTCCCTCTCTGACTCTCTTCAAGAGGTCTTGTGGTGAGTGAGTGGAGAGGGCCTACTTTGGCTGCTATCACTTCTGTGTCACTGTTAGACAGAGGCACAGTATACTAACCTCAAAAAAAAAATAGCAAAATTAATTTAAAATGGGTGGCAAAAGCCAAACACACTCTGGCTAGGCTTATAAATGCCCTAGGGCAGATAGCCTAGTATGAACCTATGAACCTATGAACCTAAAAGATGCGCAGTAGAACTTCATTCTTTGCAAGCAGTTCTTGTCTTTCTGTCACCTCAGGATTTACATCCATTACTGGAGGGAGACTTCCCCCTTTGAATGTATTGTTCACTCCAGCTCCAAATGAACACATCTTGTAATCCAGTCCATTAGCATCATGCCTTGATCCATTTTCACATTTCTTTCATTCTGCTAGTCTTACCTTGATAAACCAGAATACATCTGCTCTCAGGCAATCTGTTTTAGAAGTTTTCTACATCCCCCAACTCCAGTCTGCTACTTTCTATAGATCTTTTAGTATAGTCTATATTCCTTCAGTAGATTTCAGTCCTCTCATTGGGGGATGCCATCACTGCATCCAATGCATGTTTACAAGTTTGTTTACAAGATTGTCTACTGTTTTACCTTGAGCTGGCACTACTCCATCCTTTTCTGATGATCTCCAAACCCTTGCACCAACCCACCCTGCATTGCCACGGGTCTTGTTCCCTTATTACCCTTTGTGCACCACATTTCACTGCTCTACAGTGGCTTTCTCCAACAAATTAACCCAATATGTAGACCTGTTGTAGAACTATTAATTGGGAGAAATAGACTAGTTAACTCCCATTGCCTCCTTTCTTATATTAATAAGGGTCAGACACATTTGAACTTTTTGTGCACTGCTGCTGGGAAATCTTCCAGTGCACATATTTTAAAAAGCAAGACATTCAGATAGGTACACTCTCTGTACCACTGCACCATTTCAGTTATTCAGTCGTCCACATATTTCAGCATATCTTGAACTTCCACTCCTTCTCTCCAACCCAATAATACAGATTTTTCTCTTCCATCATATCTATATAGCTTCAGCATTCCACCTGTTGCAATTCCTATGCTTCAAAGGACACTGATATCTCCCTATACTTTGGCTTTCTTCTCCCCCACTTTAGACTGCTATCTCCCCTCACATTACCAGTCTCTTCTCATAGCCTGCATTTTTTGCCCCATGGATCATACCTCCATATTTAGATATTAAGCATGCCTAAACATTCTAACATTCTAAGGCAAGGTTGAGGCTAAAATAGCTTTCCAAGTCAAAGACAGTCACAAGGCTTTCTTTAGTTATGTTTATAAATCTCAGAAGCACAATGCAGCAATGCACTGAACTGATTGCAAACAATGATATCTACACTGAGGCTGAAGATATAGCAAACCTATTGGCTGATAAATTCAGCTGTAAATTTACCCTCCTCTAGCCTTCACCTGTCCCACAAGATATACCTAAAACTGGCCTACCTCCAGCTATTACACAAGACCAATTCTTAAAAAAAATGGCATGGATGGGTCCTGACAATATCCCTGGATGTATTTTACATAGCATGAAGCACTATTTAGCCTCCCCCAACAACACTGTTCGACCTCAGCCGCTATACTAGTTTTTTGACAAATCATTCCCCTGCATAACTGAGGATTTCCATATGTTCAGGCAATTACAAACCCATAGGTCTGACCAGCGTCATATTTAAAGCCATGAAAAGACTTATCATGGAACTAATCAATAAGGACATTGGGAACCACTAAACACTGGACTCAGTTTAGTTTGGATTTTCCAAGAACAGATCATGCTTACTTAACCTGGTGGAGTTTTCTGAAAATCTCATCAAACCAGTAGATCAGTGTAAAGCAGCACACATCACTTACCTCAACTTGGCCAAAGCTTTTCAAAGAACTCCCCCACTCATACATAGAAAAACTAAATGAACTGCAAATAACCCCCATATCACCCACTAGATTGCAATTTGGTTTCCAGATAGGATGCAGGAGATAAATATGGAGAAGCTACCTCCACAAACAGACCATTTACCAATAGTTCCCTAGGGTTCAGTGCTAGGATACTCCTGTTTTGCATTTACTTCCCTGAAGTAAAAACTAATTTGGAACAGTTCTGGCTGACTAAGTTTGCAGATAATAGTATGTTATGAGCAGTAATGGAATCCCCAAATGGCTTAGCAATTCTGCAGGAAGGTTTATCCCAAATAAATAACTGGTGCCAAAATCATAGACTGAAACTAAATGCTAACAAATGCATTACTGTATCCTTTGGGAAGTCATCTATCTCAGGGAACTACCACATTGACAATATGTCCCTAAGACTTGATTTGTTGTTCAGGATTTGTAAACCTATATGGACAGTGACCTAATCTTTGACCAACATGTGTCTACTGTCATAAAAAAAATCCTTTGATATTGTACAGCTTATAAACTTAGGGACCATGTCTAGATTTTGGGATGCTTTTGTCCCCCTTTAACCAACCCTCATTAGACTGATCATTCAGTTTAATGCTTCCTTTAGTAAGTATCTGTCCAGACACATGCAAAAACTGGAATGTCCACAGAGATACATTACCAAAATGATACAAAGCCTAAACGATGTATCCAATGTGACTAGCTGAAATCACTATCATTATACTCATCCTACAGACTGCTAAGAGGTTACCTGTTTCTAAGCATCTATATTACGTGATCGAACAGTGAAATGTTCGATCACATAATCATCGACCCCGAAATGTTGAAACTCTGTAATGTCGAATGGCAAATAACCCCATAAAAACACCCAAACAAACCATAAAAATGTTCTAAGCGGGGGGGGGGGGCAAGCCCCCCTCCACCCACACACACCCCCTATTTAATTATACCAACTCCGAGATCACACTACAGTGCAGACAATGGAAAACTTCCATCCAAACTGTATAGAGATCTCCATTGAACCATTCGGCATTCCGCCAGTTCAACATTTAGGGGTCGATTATTATGTTTTCGAACATTTCAATGTACAATCACATAATATAGACCCGTTTCTAGCATACAAGGCATCCTGCAACCCAATACTGATGGATGTACTATACATCAGCAAGTCAAATGGCATCAGAAATACTCATTCTAGGGATCTAAACCTCTTCTGCAACATCAACAGAACAATTTGGAGGAACAGGTATAGGACACAGAGGATAGTGCTGCTACAGACTCAGTCATGTTTACCAAAGCTCATCCTTGTCCATATTTAAGTGCAACATAGATCTATGGATGGGCAATAGAAAAGTTACCTCAGGACCTACCCTGTACTACTAATGGATGGAGGCAACTCCTAAATGCTTTATCCCATGCATGGGTCCCCTCAAATTATCTATTATATGATCCCAGTTAGTCTCACTAGGAGTAATATGCAATTACTGACCATGGGATGGGTAATAGAAAATGTACCCCAGGACTGCCCCTGTACTACTAATGGATAGAGGCAGCTCTTAAATGCTAAATTATCTATTGTATGATGCCAGTTTTATTCTCATTAGAAGTAATATATAATTATCGACCATGGGATGGGTAATAGAAAATTCACCCCAGGACTGCCCCTGTACTACTGCTATTAATGAACAAAGGTAGCTCCTTAATGCTTTATCTCACTCATGGGTTCTCACAAATTATCTATGGTTATTCTCACTAGGGGTAATATATAATTATTAAACATAGGCTGAGTAATGTTAATCTAACATCAAATGGGAAAGGTTAATTCAAGCACCAAAAGATAAACTGATTAGGCTTAAAGTGGCCCAGATTAGCACCCAGCCTTATACTTAACTATGAACCCATGACCTTGCCTAAAATAGGATCCAATTTTCTCTCCATATTTTTGACTTGGAGCACTTCTTTCTTTCACATGTACACAGGCACCTCACTATCGCTTCTATCTTCTAATCTCTATGTTTTTGAGCAACTTTATTCTAACACTTACCACATACAAAGTGTGTGTGTAACTCTCCCATCATGCATCAAGTTTAGCACCACCTCCTTCATCCTTCTACTAATATTGATATTAATTATACCAACTCCGAGATCGCACTACAGTGCAGACAATGGAAAACTTCCATCCAAACTGTATAGAGATCTCCATTGAACCATTCGGCACTCCGCCAGTTCAACATTTAGGGATCGATTATTACATGTTCGAACATTTCACTGTACAATCACGTAACATATCACTCTCGATAATATGCTCTACAGCTGAAGGATAGATCAAAGTATTACTATTTCTCCTTAGTGATTCCCTTGAAATCATAAATCAGTGTCTCTCCTGAGATGCAATTTTCACTTCAATTTGAATGGGTTTTATGGTATCTGAATAAGATTTTGCTTTTTTTTTTTATTTTAGATAACTTTTAATCATAGCTGTGCTTTATATAACAAGGGAAGTAGCAGATTGGGGGCCACTCTGACTCACTCCAGTAGTTTGTCTAACAAACATCAGCAAATAAAAAAAAAGAAATAGAAGAAGAAGAAAAATCAACATACTTCTCATAGTGTTGGCTATCCTTGTCTAGTAAACTGTTTAACCCTTCTCTCTTTCCTTTACTTTGTGGCCCTTATTTGCATTTTTGAGTCTCACACAGAAAATTATGATGCAACAAATATGTTTTGATTGCTGTTATGTCTGATTTGTCCTAATAATATTAAAATGACTTTTTGGCCATTATATTTAGAGAAATAATCTGTTTAGAAATGGTGATGACTATTCAGGACAAATATACATAGTTCCAAGAAACTCAAAGTAAGGATGAAAACAGGTGAGTTTTGATCTTTGCAAAATCTTTGAATATATATTTTTCTATATTACCTGCATGAAATGTTATTGTTTTAGAGTGGCTGTTTTCCATTTTTTGCTTGATGTTATTCATTGAAACATTCTTTATGATGGGTACATGGTAAGAGTATTACTAGCTTTGAACAAGGCAATCATTTTCAATATGCATTAAACAAATGGGGAATAATGCATAATATTTTAATAATCATTAGTGAGCATGTATAAGAAATTTGGGAAATTTGTGGCTTAACCATCATGTCTTGTTCAGGGTCAAAAGTTCATAGGTTCATAGATTAGTCCTAAGCTAACTGCCCTTACAAACCATTTTAAGCATAGCCAATTATCCCTTGTGAGACTCAAACCCTACACCTTGTGTTTGCAAGGCAAACAACTTAACCATTAGGCCACCCTCCCAACCCTTGAGGACTGTAATTATGAGTCCTGAAATTGTGAAACAAAAATGATGTTTAAAATGTTTTCAGAGTGGGACTGTGTCATTTACTCTCCCATTTCGGGGGGAATTGCTTCAATACCCTCAAAATCCAAGTCTTCTACCTTTGAGGGTGCTGTACTTCAAAAGAAAGGTGAATCCCATACCCCTGAGACTCAACACTTTCAGTCCATGAAATAATCACACTAACTCTTCATATTACATGGTAAACAAATATGTAACTCTAGTTTTCAAATTATAGGTTACCTATTGATATTTTCAAAATAAAGAAATCCTAAAATGTGTTTGAGGATGTTTACTAATAGTGTGACACCAAAACTCAATTATGCAGCATTCAGCCTCTACAGAGTAGGGATTTAATGAAAAAAAGAGGACTGAAAAAAACCCCCAAAAACAATATAAAAAGACTGGATGATATGACATGTTTGGCTCGTCATATCTTCAGTAAAGGTAGCACTATTCACATTGAGTTACAAAAGAGTAAGAGAAGATCTTCCCCCAGATTTATGAAGCCCTTTATAGTGTGCAGGATTAGTTTAAGAGCTATTTTTTGCAATATGACCAACGTGCGATCCAGGAAAGAGCTCCCGGGAAGTGCATGTAAGTTCTTAGGCTAATCCTGCATGGACCAAGCTCCTGTATGCAAATTACCCTCATTTGCAGGTAAAAATCATGCAAATGAGGGTAATATGCAATCCAGGAATCTGGCAGCCATCTATGCAGGACAAGTGCAGTGTGCAGAAATGTACTCGGTTAGTAACCTACAATCTACAAAACGGAGTTATGACAGCTCCAACTAAAAAATGCATATCATTGAGGAAGCATGCCAATGTCCAAGTAGAAAGGCATTGGCATTGCAAAATATAAAAAATAAAAATAAAAATAAACAACCTTTAATCTTCTTTTCGCCGAGCTCACCTGGTTAAGCATAGGGCAGTAATGCTCAAATAGGATGGGGGGAGATTAATAAAATAAACCTAAAATAAGCCTTCTAACTAAAATCAGTATTCTGCCATGCAAGTCAATGGCAGTCAGAAGACAACCTGGCCAGTGAGTAATGGTTGCTAAGGGGGAGGCTTAGTGTGGGACATGTAACTATGCATTAGCAGGCAATTCTATGCAAATGAGGGAAGGGTTATTGAATCCCAGATTTTCCCAGGGTGTGAGGCAGGGCCCAAGAGTGTAAGAGTATAAATAGCTGAGTGCAAGACTAGGATATAGGTGACATCATGGTGGGGGGGGGTGTCAGGCATACTGCAAGTGGATTGGAGACCTTTGGCTTGGGATTACTCCTAGAGTAGCATAGCTAAGCTAGGGTTGGGTCTAAACCTGCCTAGCACTTTTTACAAAGTGTAAACATGAGTGTGCACCGCACACTGGATTGCACAGGAAGAAAAAGGAAGTTAAACCATAAAAAAGCAGCTCTGTGCACATGTGAGCACTCCATTTGAGCGGCGTGCACACGGGCCTAAACAGGGAGGCAATGGGAAGGGAAAACAGCAGTAGGAAGGTAATCAAGGAGAACTAGCAGAGCTGCCAGGTGAAATGTATAAGAATCAGCTAATCACACAGGAAGCAGACCAGCCCAGCCCAGAACACCACTATAAACCAAGCAAACACCTACCCCCTGTTTTTTCCACACTCTACACCACCGGTGTATACAAGCGGGGAAATTTTAAAACCAAAACTACAAAATAAGAAGGGCTGCAGCAGGCAACATAGAACAACATGTGCAAGAGGCTGAGGGTGGTGAGGATGTCAATGCTGCTGAACAACCCACAGTGAGGAGACAGAGAAGAGTGTACAGTCCCAGGGTAACCTACCAGGGGATACATGAGCTGGAGGTAGTGGAGCGCTATAGGGTGGACAGAGACCTCCTACAGCAAATTGTTGACCTGTGCAGGCCACACCTGACACACCACACTGGCCAAGGGGAACCCATCCCAGTGGATGCCAAGGTATGTGTAGGCCTAGGTATACTAGCCACAGGTACCTCCAAAACTACAACTGGGGATAAAATGGACATCTCACATGCATCAGCATCCAGAGTATTCCACCAGTTCCTGGATGCCATGTCAGCACATGCCAGTGAACACATATATTTCCTCAACACACCTGAGGTGTTGACCTGCAATATGCGTCTTTTCCACCAAATAGCTAACTGCCCTGGGGAAGTGGGTGCTATAGACTGCATGCACTTATGCATCAAGGCACCACCTGGTGAGCAGGGTAGGGCCTACATTAACCGCAGGGGCATCCCCTCCATCAACTGCCAGGTTCCATGTGATGTCCAGGGCATTATACTGAATGTTTATGCTGGCTGCCCTGGAAGCTATGACAATTCACACATATGGCAACTGACACAGCTGTACCACAGATTTGCCAATGTGGACATCCCCTATGGTCACCTAGTGGGGGATGCTGGGTACCCACTGGTGCCGTGGCTGATGACACCTATCAGAAATGCACACACACCTGAACAACAGTGCCATAATGATACACACGCACAGGCCAGACATATAATAGAGCATGTGTTTGGGATGCTCAGGTCACAGTTCAGGTGTCTGGACACATCCGGTGGAGCCCTGCAGTATTCACCAGCTACATGTACTCAAATAGTAATGGTATGTACTATGCTACACAATATGATCCTGCAGAAACAGCTGCAACAGGAACAGCATGGGGCAGGGCCACACAGCCCCCCACCAATGCCAAGGTCTGTACAGGTACAGAGTGGCTCAGAGGAGGGACAACCTGAGCCTGTTCCAGTAGGTAGAAGGGGGCGTGCCCAGTATACCCTGGCCTTGGCAAAGAGGCAACGCATAGCATATGCACTGACACAGTAGGGTCCCAGGGAATGACACCTCTCTCTGACTCACACAGACAGTAAAAGGGATGCCAAACATGACACTACCTGTGCCCAACCATGTATAGGGAGTGTACTATGTGCATCTGACATAGGTAGCCCTCCAGCACCATCCTCAAGTCTGGCACACCCTCAAGGTAAGTCAATCAACCTACCAGTTGTCAAATGGAGTAGAATGTGCTTTTACCTTTAGCTATGGTATGGATGTGAACATGCAAGGGAATTGGGTGGCCGGATGTCAAGCCAGCAGAGAGTAGACACCTATAGTGGCAGCATGAGATCCGTAACACATACTGGAGTCACTATAGTAGCCAGTACTACACAGGGTGACAAAAGCCACTGCAGGAAATGGCCTGAGTGACAGGAGTGTTCATAAAAGCCAGACATACCAGTCAGGAAGGATCACATACCCAGCAACAGTCTCAGCCAGCAGGACAGGTGAAGACAAACACAAACAAATGCTGTACTATGGATTCTGAATGTGACCTACGGTTAACTCCTCCCCAAGGCCTACACAGACAGACTGCAGCAAGCCAGGCAGTTGGATGTAAGTTGTGAAGGCTAGGAAGTCAGACACTAATATGTAGGTAAACAAAGCTCGGATCTGTACTACACTGGTAAGCCCTAGCCAGTAGGATAGGTAAGACTACAGACTGAAATGGAGTACCTGACTTACCAGTATGGTCCTAGCAAATGTGTACAAGTGTTAGGTGTGCACCCCCCATCCAACGTACATACAGAGTAACAGACAGGTGTGCCCCCCACTCCTGTATAGAAAAGTAGAAACAGTCAGATATCTCCCCGCTATGTAGAAATGAAGCAACAGTCAATGGCAAATGACCAATGGATACCCAGCAGACACAGCATGCTACCTGTTGATGTACATCAAAAGGTCAGCACCACAGTACAAACAACCTGGACGTGGTCCACACATGCAACACAGATGACCATACTGGGCATGCTCACACACTTAGAGGAATGAAGGCAATGTCAGTCAACAACATACTGAGAGGTCATACTGGGCATGCTCACACACTTAAACACATGAAGGTCATGCTTGCAAACACCAGTGGACCAGACATATCTGGAAGTTGCAGCTCTCAGTGTGAACACATGTCAGGATGCACCACTCCTGCCTTGCACACACAGTGGATAGGAATGTAGACAAATATATAAGGGCAACACACTATAATAAGCCACAGGCACATGGGCATAGATGTGTGGAAGAGGGTGACTGTGACTAGGAGCCATGCGGGCCTGTCCCAACTGGCAAACAGCCTAAGGGCCCCCAACACATGAGGTGCGGATGTAACCCACTGCAGAAACTAGCCACCAGTACCTGTCAGCATGACAGACTATGTGGTGTACGTGCCAGCTGTGCAACAAGACTGTACAAGGAAGCAGTCATCTAGTAGCTGTATACATGCACCTGTGACATATGACCCCCGTGTGTGCCCGCATGTGGCATGTCAACTCCTACATGAATGGGGTATGGCCCATGCACACACTGCCCTCCCCATAGCAGTTGTATGACAAGCCTGCTGAGGTCATCTAATGTGAATTACACCTCTGGGAGAGCGATAGCTCTGTAAAATACATGGCGCTTCCCATAACTGTGTACTGCTGTAGAGACAGAGTAATTAGGTAGTAGTACTAACCCCAGATCTGTCAAAAGTGTGAGTGTGTGTTTATGTGTGAGTCTGTGTGTGTGTGTCTGACTGGGTAGATAGCAATGCTTTTTAGGCTACTCACACTCCATACAATAGAAATACTCTACTTTGCCAAGGTTGCTGATGTCACTCATCTAGAAGTATACCTCTGGGAAATTGATAGCCCAGTAATCGCTGTAGCACGTTCTGTAACTGCGTACTGCTGTACTGTGATTTAGAATGGTGGTAGCATTCTATTTCCATCCATGCCACTTCTGGATGTAATGTATGTGTCTCAGTGTCTGTGCATGGAGCAATGCATTATAGGCTACTCACTCGCAGTACATTACAAATGCCCAACTTTGGTAGTCCTGCTCATGTCATTAATTGTGAAATACACCTTTGGGGAAAATTAGCTTCAGTAATGTCCATGACGCGTAATATAACTGTATAGTGCTGTAGTGTAGTAAACCAGCTAGGTAGGGGTTCTACTCCCAGACATGAGTGTGTTTGTAACTCATATCCTGTGTAGAGTGGTTGCGAGTCTGTGACACCTGTGGGCAATGTGGAGGGGTTTTGCTAATTTCATTAATTGTGGCCCTACTATATATCATAATATCAACCATACAGGGATAACAGATGTAAATGGCTGAGAGGTTAGGGTGCAAAGCCATACCCTTTACATGTGACATCAAGGCCTGCCAATCACAGTTAGCAACCCCACTGTGCCTTCACATGTGACTCACAATGGACATACCATGCCTGACAACATGGCCTGTATGGACAGATGACACTGACATCAGGAATCTTGGTTTCAACAACTGCCCCAGGTCTGGAGTCATCAGCAAACTGTGTTAGCCATAGATCTTGACTTTAACAACTTCCCTAAGTCTGCAGTCATCAGCAAACTGTTTTAGCCATAGCTCTTGGCTTTAACAACTGCCTCAAGTCTGCAGTCATCAGCAAACTTGTTAGTTATAGATCTTGGCTTTAACAACTGCTCTAAGTATGCAGTCATTAGCAAACTGTACTGGCCATAGATCTTCGCTTTAACAACTGTCCCAAGTCTGCAGTCATTAGCAAACTTTGTCAGCCATAGAGCTTTGCTTTCTATTTGGAATGCTAAGAAGTAAAAGCCAAAAAGGAGGGATCCAAGCACTGTGCCCTGAGGGATACTACTGGTCATTTTTGGACATTCTTATAAGACTCTTGCAACTTTCATTGTATGATTTCTGTATTCAGCCATGTTGCTATATGTCTTACCACATATGAGTTGATTTTTAATGAAGTTGGCATTTCTATGATGTCATCATGGGGAGCGGTGTCAACAGCCTTGACAAGGTTATATGTATGTATGTATGTATGTATGTATGTATGTATGTATGTATGTATGCATTTATTTATTTATTTATTGACATTTGATTACCGGGAAAGACCAACTGGGTAGAAGCCCATTTTCAGCAGAGGTCTGGAAAGAAAAGCTCCAAATATTTTAACAATAATTATACAATCTTCAAAAATAAAAAAAAAATCTGCACTTTAAATAATTGTAACAAATTAGACATTATTTAAAAATATTGGTTAAGAATTGATACAAGTTGTATGACAATCATTAAATATTCAGAGAAAGTTTAGACAGTCTGTATAGAAATTAAAGGTAAGTTAGTCTAACACAAACCAAAATTGCAATATGAAGTGAGGGAAAAGCTGGCTTATTTTATATTTATAGAGAAAGTCAGGGTAGAGAATTAGACAGTAGTAAGGAAGTAAGTGAAAAAGAGACAGCAAGGAGATATAAGGAATGGAAAGGTACTTGTTCACATTTAGGGTTATAATTCATCCTGGATTTGAACGAGAACAGAGACAGATTTTAGCTAGGAAGTCTTTTGGAGTGGTTCTGAAGGATGGTATGGAGGATATAGACCTGATGGATACAGGTAACAAGTTCCAGGCCTTAGCAACCTTATACGAGTGCAGACAATGCCCAGTGGATTTGCTACGTTTGCAGACAGACAGGATTTTTAGGTCACTGCATGTCCATTACTGACTGAGAACATAGTTGTGTAGAATGATTTTTAGTGCTGGACAGACAGATGGATGGTGAATAATTTTATGGGTGGTAAGAAGCTGTGTATATATTAGTTGATGTGACAGTTCTACCTAGTTTAGGCTTTTCAGCGCTATACAGTGGTTAGTTCTGAAAGGGGTATGTGCTGCAAATTTAGCAACTTTGTTATAGTATTGTTCAAGTTTTAATTTTTGTGTAGCCAGCAGGTGAGTAAGGATGTGAGTGCCATAAAGAAGACTGGGGAGGAGATAAGTAGTGGCAAGTGAGGTTTTTAGTTCTGTCTGTGAGAAAATTTTTGGCTCTGTAAAGCACCCCTAGTTTTTGTTGAGTTCTTATGCAATTTTGCATTCACAGGTTGAATTTAAGATTATCATCCACTATCACCCCTAATAGTTTGATATTAGAAATTACTTCAATGGTTGCATTACCAAGACAGAGGACTTTAAATTTTGTTTTTTCATGAGAGAGGCATTTTGGAAAAAAAGTAGTAGTTTGGTCTGTTTTAGTGCAAAAGGCTGTGGGTTCAATTCTCACACCTGGGAGATGGATTGCTGATAATACAGTACAGCATAAGGGGGTGCTGCACTTCTGTTTGAGTTGTACTTCAGATGTAATATTAAACTAAGGCCTCATCTGCCTGAGTTGGCTGCAGCTTAGGTGCCTGTAGTGATCCCATGGTGCCTATTAAAAAGAGTATATAATTTTTAACATAAATATGCATGGTTGGTGCCACACTTGCACATTTTCACTTTGCACATTCATTAAATTGTCATTTTCCTCACTTTGTTATGCTTTTTCACTCTTGCCGAATTTCTAAAGCGTACATCTTTGTCATTTCAGCAATCTGTCATACTTGACAATGCCTCCTGATGTTAAATCTGGGACAGATAATGGCTTTTTCCTGGTTTACTCAACTGCACATTTCACTGATCAGGGTTTCTGTGTGTTTATCAGTATTTGCAAACTCAGCTTCTTGACAATACTCAGAGTCTAAATGTATGTAATAAATATACATATTTTCATAGACTTTCTGCATTATACTTTTGAGAGTAAAAATGTCAAACTGTACACTTTTTGGTGGTGGTATCAAAGTGTTTATGAATCTTTCCTTGCACATGTGCAAACTTGTCCCTGGGATTTGGCATGGCCTCATGTGAAAACATTTCCTCCAGACGACAGAAGGGCTATCAGTCTTCCATGTGCAGATAAGTATAATACTGTGGCATTGTTGTTATATCAAGCCACATACCTCTTCCACAAACATAGTCATATGTGGGCATACTTGGTATATCAGGTGACATATTTGTTTACATATTTTTCACTTTCTAAAAATAACATGCCTATATTGTTATTTTGTGGCATATCTAATTCACCGGCTAATGATTTTCTTTTCTTACTTTGGCTTTAAAAGTTTTTTCTTGTAAAAAGAAACACAGTGCTTGCTTGAAGTTCATTTTGGAGACTGCAGGTTTCAGAAGCAGATGTACTAGGAACTTTAAAATAATAAACTGAATTGCTCAGTCTTTACATTACTTAAAATACATTTATACGTTTTACTTTAATTGTCAGTTTCTCACTGAGAGTCTCTTCATTGTGTCAAACTAAATTTCTCTTCTGCATGCAGGAATCCTAAACAGAAATAGCTGGTGTCATCATAAGAATTCTGCTTTAGCGTGCAAAGTTTTTGCCTTAACTTAATAAAACAAGCAAGGATATACATCTTTTAAGACTTTTACTTGATTATCTTAAGGCATCTCAGCATCATGTGAATGGTCAGATCAATATAACAATCTGAACAGTCCAAAGGTGCCAGAATTCTTTTCAAACCACGTCCTTAATTCCAGTTGCTGAATTTTGTACAATTTACCATGATGAAAAAGTATGCGTTAATCACACAGATACATAATTCAAATGGTCAGCAGGCATGCAGTTTACATCTGGAACACTAAACCAAGCAGCTACTTGAATACACTCAACTGATAAGTCATGCCACCACAAATGAAGAAGAAACTCCCATGGGTAAAAGCAAGAGTCCTTAATTTATGCATCTGATTTGAGGTGCACAGCCAGGGGGAAAACCTCAGTAAGTTATCTCATCACCAGCAAAGTGTTGTCTTTATCCTCAGTGGTGCAACGAGAGGAATCCTTGACTAAATAGTAGATGACCCTTTTTCAAATAGCCGTCCATCTGGAAGGATGGAAGTGATGTAGCCAATAACTGCTCACTCATTCCAGAGGGAGGTACTTGGAGGTGTCTGCTATGGCATGCAATGTGCCCAGCCTATGGAGTTCAGGGCACATGACCTTATGCAACAAATGAGATTGCAGTCCTTACTAAGCAGCATGTAGTGTTGTTAAAACAACTGATGCATGCATGGATGTACTTGTGCATCATAGGGCCACATTGAAAGATATGTCAGATATCAGGGGGACATGCAGTATGGTAAAAAACTAGGAGAATTCTAATGGGCACTTGAATGATGTTCTCCTAAAATCCCATAGTGTTCACCTATGGCAATGCATGGAATGATCAAGTCACAGGAAGTTTATTGGGTGGCAAGTGGTGGGGAAAGCAACAGGTAAAGAATAATGTTATTTTCTTTTAGCTGCAAAACAAACAAACAAAAAAAACACTGCGTTTTTATGGCTTTTTTTAAAGTCAATTACCTTCATGACATCAAAGAATGGTGTATTTTTTTTTTGGAATTTACACTGAAAAGTTACTCTTGAAAAATAATCTCCAAATGTCAATGAACAGTTGAGGTGTATGGTTTGTAAACCATGAAATATACTCTACCCAGCCTACCTATGATGGAAGTTTCAGTACAATATTAGAACAGAAACTACTTCAGTGTTGCGTTGTTCTGAAGACAAGAATACTAGAATCCTTTTCCATGCAGAGTCCTATTAATTCAATGCACTAGAAGGAATCATCAGCTTTCTTGGAGTAAGTCTGCAATATTCCTGCTTTTGGTGAGAGCAGAGGTTTCCAAGTGAATCCTACCTCAGTTTGGGTTCCAGTAAAGTACTGTAGTTCCTTTTCAGAGAGGCCAACGTCTGTGGGGGCACTGGCTGAATTTTGACTGGCTTGTTTTTTTGGGAGGTGGTGCCTTACAGACTTTACCTACTGGCTTGCACAGTTCAGTGCACTACAAAGATGAGCTACTCTGAAGGCATGAAGACTCGGGGAAGGAGGAGGAGACAGAGTACGTTTCCAACTGAGTTCCTACTGATTGAACATCATCAGCTTCCTAGGCTGAGTCTGTACTGTTCCAGCCTTGGGTGGGGTCACTGCAGAGTTTTTCATGTCACAGTTTCTGAAACTTGAGTTCCAGTGAAGGATTAGGGTGCCTGTCCTTTATTGACCACCTTTTGCAAAGGTATTGGCTACATTTTGTTTGGTTGGTAGGATCCTTAATGGGTTGGGGTCTTAAAGACTTTAAATACTAGGAGGTTTGCTGATTTCAGCACGCTGCTGCACTTGAACTATTTGTTATCCTAGTAACTTACTAACACAAGGGTCTCATCTAAACAGGTAAGGAAAACTCTTCATTTTAGTGGTGATATAAAATTCATAGCCTTCTCTGAATTAAGTTAATTGCAATACAGTAACTGATTTTTACTACTGCCTTATTGCATAGAGTGAAATCATGTTCCCCATTTCACTTCTGCTGGGCACCTTGATGAAATCAGTATGGTTATGCTGACAGTAATGTTATTACATTTAAATAATATTGTACGGCTGCATTTTGTAGCTGCTGTTCTGTTGTTTGCTACTAACAATATCTAAGATAACACTGCAATGTTGCCAGTTACTGACCCTAAGTGGAAATAAACCAAATTATGTATCAGTCATTTTTGATAATTGGTGCTGCTGCCTTTCTGCTTGTTATTGATTAGTGTACTGTTACAGCATCTAAAGTTCCTGTTCTACAGTGCAGCTCCAGACAGTGCCGGATTATCTGTCTGCCATGCTTTTATTACTTGGCTGATTGCTGAACTGATAGTACCCTGAGATTATTTGCTTTGCAGTTACTGCATTTGGAAATACTTACTTAGACTAACTAGCTATTGGTCTACAGTTATGTACCCAAATCCATAGGTTTAGGCTTTCTGTTGCTTATTGTTGGAATTAGTTAGACAGAAACCACATTTGTCTACAAGGTAAAGCTGCCCAGTTTACATTTACCACTTGCAACTTCTTACCGTTTTGTTCCTAGAGATTTCTGTCACTTTTATGTTTCTTTCTTTCTTCTTTCTTTCTCTTGTAGGTACTACTGTAGTCACATCTCATATTCTTGTATCCTTTAGCCATATCTCATATTATCACATTTCTCCAGTATAATCTTTTATCTCTCTTTCGTATACCATTATGGAATT
Organism: Protopterus annectens; assembly: GCF_019279795.1. Lineage (NCBI taxonomy): Eukaryota > Metazoa > Chordata > Ceratodontiformes > Protopteridae > Protopterus > Protopterus annectens. The sequence continues at coordinate 805,574,823 of NC_056733.1, read as the reverse complement.
TCACTCAGCTTTTGACACATCTATTGCCACCCTGGTAGCTCCAGATAATTTAAGGCATTGAAGCAACTGCTTCATACTTAACTTATTGCTATCACACAATGATTCAGTATGTCAAAAGTGTACTGTTTAATAAACCTGAAGACCATCTCCTCATATCAGAACTTACTTAGTAATAGTTAATGGGTGCATACACACATGCACAAACACACTGTTTAATAAACTTGAAGACCACCTCCTCATATCAGAACATACTTAGTAATAGTTAATGGCTGCACACACACATACACAAACACACTGTTTAATAAACCTGAAGATCATCTAATCATATCAGAACACACTTAGTAATAGTTAATGGGTGCAGACACACATGCACAAACATACTGTTTAATAAGCTTGAAGATCACCTCCTCATATCAGAACATATTTAGTAATAGTTAATGGGTACACACACACATGCACAAACACACTGTTTAATAAAGTTGAAGACCACCTCCTCTTATCAGAACATACTTAGTAATAGTTAATGGTTGCATACACACATGCACAAACACACTGTTTAATAAACTTGAAGACCATCTCCTCATATCAGAACATACTTAGTAATAGTTAATGGGTGCAGACACACATGCACAAACATACTGTTTAATAAGCTTGAAGATCACCTCCTCATATCAAAACATACTTAGTAATAGTTAATGGGTACACACACACATGCACAAACATACTGTTTAATAAACTTGAAGACCACCTTCTCTTATCAGAACATACTTAGTAATAGTTAATGGGTGCATACACACATGCACAAACACACTGTTTAATAAACTTGAAGACCACCTCCTCATATCAGAACATACTTAGTAATAGTTAATGGGTGCAGACACACATGCACAAACATACTGTTTAATAAGCTTGAAGATCACCTCCTCATATCAGAACATACTTAGTAATAGTTAATGAGTACACACACACATGCACAAACACACTGTTTAATAAACTTGAAGATCACCTTTTCATATCAGAACATACTTAGTAATAGTTAATGGGTGCACACACACACGTGCACAAACACATTGTTTAATAAACCTGAAGACCATCTCCTCATATCAGAACACACTTAGTAATAGTTAATGGGTGCAGACACACATGCACAAACATACTGTTTAATAAACTTGAAGATCACCTCCTCATATCAGAACATACTTAGTAATAGTTAATGGGTGCATACACACATGCACAAACACACTGTTTAATAAACTTGAAGACCACCTCCTCATATCACAACATATTAAGTAAGAGTTAATGGGTGCACACACACGCATGTATGCACATACGAGAGAGTGCACACACACACACACACACACACACACACACACACACACACACACACACACACAAGTGATAGCACTTTAATTGCAGAAAAAGAGCAAAATGAGTTTCACTGAACATCAGAGGTAAGTATTTTTGCAGGTGGACAAACTCACCTGCACCCCCCCCCCATGTGGGAGGATACCTCCACAACCCCCAAACTTAAATATACCTACTCCAAAGTAACACAGCAGTAGAGAAAAAAAGAAAACTTCACTGTCAGTGAAACTCATATCTCTCTCTTTTCCTGTCAATTGGACAGCATTCAATTAAAGTACTGTCAATAGGTCAACAGGATCTTACACACAGCACTTCTACTAAATCAGCTTATGCTGAGGTTGTTCAAGAGAATACTGCCTAAACCTCCCAGGCTATGGACTATAAAACCATAGCTATTAGTTTACAGAGCAATACAACCATAGTCACAACCTCTGGCTGTCAAAAAGGTGTAGATTCAAAGTCCTTAAAGCCTACTGAGACTGCATCTACCCATAGGAAGATTTTAATAATAAGTGGCTCAACTGTCAGGCATACAGACATTAGGCTGGATAATAATGAAATAAAGCTGTCTTTCTATAGATATGGAGTGGGATTAAACAAGGGCTCTTAGACTCCTCAATCCTGAGTAGCATGATTATGGCCCAATATTTGCCCACACAGGGGTGCATGACCTTAGGCGTTGTTTGCAGAGGGCATGCAGAAGGATTTGATGAAACTTGAGAAGCATGAAGGCTCACTCTTCCTGAGCGGTATTTTGCCATCACCCAGAATGATGCCACAATTCAAAGAGAAGATCTAACTTTGACAACTGGCTATATAACTGGTGTCATTATAGGGTGATCCAGTATTATTTTTAATAATTTTTGTCCTGTAAGTTTATCTTTGCTTATGTTTGTTGAGGCTTTTTCCCCTTGGGTCTCCACTGAAAATGTGTTGCTTTCTATCAGTGCAATGCAAATAGTTAATAACCTTTTCTTTTTTACAATTATTTTGTATTGCGATTGTTATTTAATATTTGTATATTGTCGCTTTAGCTTTACTGTTTGCTGGGGCTTTTCCGCCTTGGGTTTCTCCACTAAAAATGCATCCGTTTGCAAACTCAGTTGGATTAACCCAGTTAACAAATGTGAAATAAATAAATAATAAATAAATGTGTCAACATCAGAGAAGATAGCTAGCAAGCCTTCCTGATAGACCATGGCTGATCTGCATTTCTCTTACCAAGGATTTTGCATTTTGGCTAAACGTCTTTTTTGCCCTCATATCCCTTTTTTAGACAGAATATACAGTGTCCAGGGCCAGTAACAATAGCTACATGCTTGCATGTGTGTGAAGTGGCATTGGCAAGTGAAAATTTTCTCTGTGTGTGCATGTCTTCATGAACACAATAAAGCATTGTGCTAGCACTACGCATGCCATCTACTCAGTTCAGCTTCATTGCCTCAGAGCAAGAGAATGACCTTTGCCATGAGTTGCACTGTTACATCCCTCACACTGGCTAGAAGTCAGCATGCTACCTGAATATGAGGCTTGCCTGCTGGATGAGCTGTCATCAGGACTATGTCCCGAACTACAACCCCATGACCTACCACATTTGGGTGTGGACACTGCAATCACTAATGGAGCAGTAGATGTAGTGTTACTGTATGAATGGGATCTTGCATGGCCACATCTGCTAACACCAGAAGATGGAGCGGCTCTTCTGCCACATGGATGCCCACCCTTCCCCAACAGATGTTCCATCACAGAAACTGCCATATCCAGTGTGTCATTCATCCAGTCTAAGGAGTTGCTCACAAGGTTCAGGGAGTCACTCTTGTCAGAATGCATAACATTTAATAGTTGCACTATATTTTCCAAGGCCCAGGTGGAACATGCCTCTTCCTCCACTATAGCGCTACACACATATCATGTCAGACAGACCCTCCACAGCCCCAGAATGTGCCTGTTCATCACCACCATCATCATCAGAGGTTACCAATACTCTGATATCAGGTGTTAGTAGTTTCACATTGCCATACTCAGAATCACATATGATGACAAGTAATAAACACAACAAACAGAAAAATGGAAAATAACATTGTGTATATTTTTCTTATACTGAAAGTATGCTAAACTTATAAACAGATGTTATAGCTGCAATAACAATTATAAATGCAGCATTAGAAAAGTAATACCAAACTGTTGTAACTGCCATATCCACTGCTGCAGTGTTCAGTCAGTATAAATACCCAAACAGATCAAATTTTTCTTTTACTGCTAACTCACATAAAAACTCCAAACCTTTCTATATACTTACAATACAGTAATCTGCAGTAAGTATGAATACATGATATGCAAAATAAATTTTTAAATTAGTCATGTAGCATTCAGTAGCATAATAGCAGAAATGCAGACATTACTATGGCAAAAGGAAGGGATAAAAGTAAATAAGTGTAACATTTATACAAATGCTTTTCAGCAATCATTGTAGTTCACCCTTTAATGTTAAACTAAAAGCATCAGTCAAGATATAGCAACATACCTTGATAATATGACACTGCAGAAAAAAGATAACTCTCCAAAGTCTTGTACTACTAGCAAGAGTGAGCACTGTTTTAAAATCAGTATGTTACAAGGGTGTTAGCCATACAATGACCTCTATATATGCTGAAGTTTCAGTCCTGTGAGCACTTTGGTCATGCAAATGAGGTGTGAAATCATTAGCATTCCTGAATACCAAAAGCTGCACAAAATGTAAGGAATGTAAACATGATGTTAGGACCTACACAATTACATACACACAGTCTACCAGTACAAGGAGAACATTGAGAAATGTTCCCTGTTAATGGCTTGCAGGTGTCTCTGATTACCCTAACTGCAGAAACAACCAGCTTTCACAGTCTTCTCTCTTTGATAAACACTTAGTAAGGGTGTGCCTGTGAGAAGAGACTTAAATAAAGTCTGCTAGGGATTCAATAAACTTAGTGTATGTGTAGTGTGAAACCTCCATGGAGTTTACATGTTTGCTCAGTGATCAACAGTGCTACTTGCATATGCATGCTGAGCATCACAATTACATGGATACAAGCAATGTTTCCTGGTCAGCAAAAGTGTTGCTGGCCAAGAAACCAAGTAAAGCAGCACAAATACATTCAGACTTGCAGACAAGTTTACTTAAGAGCAAACTTGCTCTGTGAGATTGAGCAGATAGCCACAATGACTATGAGGGTTTAATTTAACATAATGACTGCAGTACTAATACATTGTAGAAAAGTGTACCCAGTGCAAAGTACAGTAGAAACATGTTTTTGACATGCTGAAACAAAAATGTTGCTGGTGATCAACAATGGTACATAGACTGACATTATTAATACCGTAATCTGGGAAAGTGTGTGTATATTGAAGAAGACCACAGGCATGAATGATATCAATGAAGAAAGGGGAAGAAGACAAGTGAGACATGGTAATGTACACCAGATAAGAATATGTCAATGTACATATACCCCAAAGACAACACAGTTGTAGCATGAACATTAATCACATATGTACATAGTACAGTATGTACTGCTGTTTATACCTCCCCTTTGTGGGTTTATTAATATCAGCACACAGCTATTGTACATTATATGACTGTCACAGAAGGTCACATATCACTGGAGATTATTGGTTGGGATATAAACACCCTGACATGATCAGTGGAGAGGACATTTAGCAAGGATGGTATATACAATAAGGGATATGTGCATATTGTAAAGATGTACAAAATGAGTTGCTTAAATATGAATGCAATGTCACCATAGATTTTAACCAATTGGACGCATAGCAGCAGACTCATGGACAACAGCAGATAGAAGCATACACAGTCATGAACAATATCAGAAAATACCACCATTAATCTGCAACATTGACATAAAATGTGTGATTATGTGTTATTATACATGTTCTGCATGAACACACTTGTACAACTGTAATGTTTGCCGGTAATCTATAAAGTGAATCAAACACACCTTCCTCAAAAATTACCTCTTTTGGGAGGTGTTAACAGGGACACTGTACCCTTGCAATTTAAATTATGGGCATTCCTGGGTAGTTGAGAAGTTTGCATGACATACATACATATATATATATATATATATATATATATATATATATATATAGGTTTACTATTGAATATCGACTGTACTATAGTCGAACACGGAAGTTCGAAAATAGTAATCTTGACGACAAAAAAAAATCTAGGACTGTGTTTTAACATGGGTCGAGGTAGGGGAGATGTTTGTAGTTCTGAATAATACTGAACACCTACCTCAACCCATGTTAAAACCATTCCTAGATTGTTTTTTTTGTCGTCGGCATTACTATTTTCGAACTTCCGTGTTCGACTATAGTACAGTCGATGTAGTGCCGTTCGACATTTCAATATTAAACCATATATATTTATATATATATATATATATATATATATATATATATATATATATATATATATATAGCCACAATCCACAGTTGCAAGAATGTAGCCCATGCCATCAATGTTGTCAATGAGCTAGGTGTATCACAGGAACCTGTTTCACGCATGCATCTTTTAGAACACCTTAAAAAGAAGTCTACACTGTCAACTCCTAATGGTTATACATCACAAAGAATACTTATGTATGCACAATGTGGCAAAAGTGATACACTTGATTAAAGTTTACTAACATATAGTCGACAATCAAAAGATATTCCTATCTTAAATGTCAAATAAAACGTTGAACGCAGAATATCAAGAAGGTCAGAATTTCGCAAACACACTTCATGTTGTAAATTTGACATCCGTACACTGAGGTCCGAGACTGCACACCACGTGACATGATGATTTTGCAGGGGGTCAAGCCCCCCTGCACTCTCCACACCAGCAAATTACATATTCCAACTCCTAGATCACACTACAGCAGAGAAAAGGGTAAATTTCTCAATCAGCACTGTACCATGATATCTAATTACAACATCAACCTCATCTGTGTGAATGCACTGTGCATTCACTGAACAGGAATTCGCACAACTGAAAGGTTCAGGAACCCAGGTTGGCCAACCATAATTCAACATCCCTTGGTCACCGAACCTTCCCTCAGAATTGCAAATGTAACCCTTGAGTAAATCATCCCTGCAAGGTGTGTGGTGAGGTACATGTTAAAGTGTGAATTATTGCACTCAATTATTTGTGTGATGAGGGCTGAGAACAATGGGATTATAATGTCCCTCTGATGTGGATGGCCTGCCTATACTCAGTAGTTGTGCTACATACCAGGTGTTTGTCACTACTATGGCCACATGCTGGTGGAAGTTCCGATTGTTATCTACCTGAGTACCCAGATCATGTATCACTGGGTCCACTCATATGAATGTGCTGTCTATATTGTAATTAGCTTGTGTATTTCCTTTCTAAAGGAAATAACCATGCCTTTTGTTCATCTACTGTATCTTCATGGCTCTTGCAACAATCAGTTTTCTGTGTTAATACTTTCTGCAGTATGTCCACAATAGTCTTCTTGGATGCAATGATTATCTACAATCTGCAGTTGTCCACAAAACTGGTTAGATAAAGGATGTCTACTTTTGTCTTGAATTCTGAAACTTAAATACTGAACAGGAAAGGGCCTAGTACAGAACCCTAAGGTGCAGACCAGGTCACTGGACTCTAGCTAGAGGAGACTTTAAACACTTTGGCATTATGTGTCCTGTGTGTGGTCCATTGTCTAACCACTTGGATATGTAGGTGTTTATGCCTACTTGCGACAGTTTATCTGTAATACCCACATGTGGATCTGTGTCAAATGCCTTGGCCAGGTCAAGTTATGTGCAACAACACTCTTTCTTCATGCATGCTCTTTCTGACCTTCTTGAAGATGTCAGCCAGATTTAACAGGCATGATGTAGCCTTAACAAATCAAAAATGGGTTTGGTACATTGTCATAATATTACCTGTGTCCTTTTTGATATGGTCCATGATGACTCATTGGTCTGCCTCAATGACAAGGGGGAGTCACAATTAGGGGTATATAATTCCCCAGCATCAGGTGATGGTCCCCCTTGTTCAGATGGGCGACTGTTGTTGTACACCCTTCTGCAAGAATATAGTCTGACTTGAGGCTGTGTTTAAGTAGAGATCTAATTCTGTCTGCTAGGTCAGGTTTTTAAGTAATGGTATAGGCAACCTGAGATGGTGTCATGGCCCATTGATCCTGTGTTATTTGACTTAGAGAGTGCATAAATGAGCTCCTTTCCTGAGAAAATAAACTGAGTAATGTTTGCTTGTATACTATGGATGATAGCCAGTGGGGATGTGGAGTGGTGTGTGACAAACTTTCAGCAGCTAGCAGATTGTCTATTGTCTTTGGCTGACTAAGGCTGGTGGCATCCACAAACAGTTCTGTGCTTAGTTTTATATTTCCCGTAACATTTCACACTTCTTTAAATCAATGATATGTGACAACACCTCTAAATACAACCTTGATTATGCATCACACGCCACACAGTGGTACTGTTCACACAGTCATAGAGCTCTACCTATGTCATGTAATTGCAGCAGTTGTACATCATATGCCTATATTTTTCATTGGAAAGGTGTATTTGAGCAGCCTGATACCATATAAGGAAACATGCAATTGAGGTGATGTGGTTCGTAAGAACATTTACTGATACAAATGCTGATAGTCACACAATAGTGCTGCTGACCTCCCCAGTAATCCTTGGGAATATCTGCACAATTACACATACAATGAATTCCACAAGGATGCAATGGAGTCAAAACATATGATATTTTTGTGTATATCACAGCATTACAACATGTGGATGAAACAAGACATATGTGCCCATGTAATCACTTTGAATTTATATTGCTGTATGTCAGAGCATTTAATGATGGTAGGTATGCACATGTACATGTACCATACTGCAAGTTTCACTGTGATGGCTGAATGAGAACTGCATAGAATGTTGATCTGCTCCACTACAAAAATATATGCCTTTCTAAGCCAACAATATACATAGTATCTTCCCATGTCAACATTTCTCAGGAGGCATATTATGACAGCTGTTATGGAAGGAATATATAATCAAATGGTAGCAGTGGCCATCAATACATTACCTAACATCACAGATTCTGATACCCTATTGTAGGCCTACCATAAATCCATGCCTCAACATAGCAAATGTTTATAAGGCAATATTAACATGTGAAATGTTCAAAGGATCATAGGACATTACTAAGCTAATGGTCAACATCACATAACATCCTAGCTATTATTATACCATTTAAACCACACTCCCTATATCTAAAGATGGAAGATATTAAGGCTATGTGCATATATGCATATTTGATTGCATTACATACCGCCTGTGTCATTATGTGACATGTACACCACCCCATAACAGGATCAGCAATCACACATCCAGTTGACTTGAGATGGCTTGCAGAGGCTAATGGAAAGACTCTGCTTCATGATGTGTGCAATCATCCTTAACATGAGGACATCCTACACTCCTATGCAAGAAGGATGTCATGTAGCCAGAGGAAAAAGGAGATGTTCGCTGCATGAGTCTACATTAATGGTTCTCCTAAGTGGTAGTGAAATGAAAAGTGACACAAAAGGTTATACAATGAGCTTAGTGTACCACAAACCACAAACTCAGCAGTAGACTGTGTCTGATTTGAATATTACATCTGGTAGGTATAGAAGCTGAATTCCATATAATATGACAGTAGCACCACAACATATGCCTGACTTTAACACTTGCACTTTATGGAGTATGATAGTATCATTGTATGCAGAGATGAACATGTTGGGAGCTGTGTCTGACATGGATGTGGCATCACATCTTGGTGTAAAAATGTCTCAAAATTATTATTTGAATGTATACACAGTAAAGTTGCTTGCTGTCAGATTAGAATCCTTAAATATCTAGTTACAAAAACTGGAGAACACAGTAGTTAATGTTACTGCCACTGTACAAGTTTGACTTGAATACTATCAGAGTGTACTTTATACAGTGGACACATATGCTGCACTAAAACTGTCACCATTCTGATTGCTGAATCAACATACAAACATCAGTTGATTAAATATCTACAGAAAATAGTACTTAACATAAGTGTCACAGCAAAGTTTGGCTTTCATTATGTCAGACACCAGTTTGTAGCTGATGACAACAACAGTGTCTGGTGAGAAGAAGATGAAGAATATCAACTACTTACACACACACACACACACACACACACACACACACACACACACACACACACACACTAACCAGTTGATCACAGTGAGACTAGAACCCCTACCTAACCATCTACAGAACCCAGTACTTAACACAAGAACCACAGTACAAGTCTGGCTTTTCTAGTGTCAGATAACACTTTATATCAGATGACATCATCATTGTATGTTTAGGAGAATATGTTGGGAGACTTATATGAAATGGCTGTGTATGCATGTACAACTTTCAAAATATTTGTTCTGCATGGGGCTGGATTGAAGATAGTAAAATACAAACTGATGATGATCTATGTACACAAGTTAACTGCAGTGAGATTAGAACCCCTCCCTAACTCTGTTGTTGTTTCTTTTGGCTTTTCCCGGTTAGGCGTCACCACAGTGGAACTCTGGTCTGCTAATGATTGGCAGTTGATTTTTACATGCTGAGTTGCCAGCCCTGACACACAACCGTCAACGAAGGTATGCCCATTCACGCATGTCTCCGCGCAGAACATGCTCTAGCTGAGAATCAAACCGGACAGCGTCTTACTGTGAGGTGACAACTCTACCGCAGCACCACCACCACGGATCCCTCCCTAACTCAGTACAGAAGCTAAACAACTCGGTACTTAATGCACGCATCATGGCACAAGTCTAACTTTTACATTACTTCCAGATAATTTTATACTGGATGACAACATTATAGCATGTTTGGAAGAAGATGTTGGGAGGCCTGTATGAAATGGCTGTGTAGGCATGTAGAACTGTCAAAATATTTGTTCTTCATGGGAATGGATTAATCAAAGTAGGATACAGACCGATGCTCTTCTAACTACAACCACACAAACACACTCACCCATTCATACAAGTTGACTGCGGTGAGATCAAAACTCCTACCTAACTAGTTACAGAAACAGTTTAACTCAGTACTTAATGCAAGCATCACATCATAAGTCTGCTTGTTATACTGCTTCTGGACAATTTTATAACAGATGACATTGTCATTTAATGTTTAGAAGAAGATGGTGGGAGGCATGTATGAAATGGCTGTGTAGGCATGTACTACTGTCAAAATATTTGTTCTGCATGGAACTGGATTTAAGACAGTAGTATGCAGGCACATGTCCTTCTGACTATGCACATGCACTTATGCATACATAGAGACACACATATAATGTTGCTGTTGTGGTAAGTTAACCCACATGCAAGTATTTTGATCCTACCCACAGTACACAGTCATTAATAACTGCAAAATTACTGAAGTAAGCTTTTTCCTTGTCATACTGGCCTTCATAGATTATGCAATCATCATTATATGATGTGGGTAACATATCTTGTTATGATAGTGATGGGCAAAGTATGGAATTTGTATTTTTTGTGGTTGTTCTAATATGCTGCTACACTTTAAAAGACAGCTTCTCAAACTAGATGCAAAAAGCTGTCAGGAATGCACTTTGCAGAACTGTCATCACTATCCCTTCCTCATCTTGCTATTGGAGTGCTCAATGTTGTTTTCACAGCATTCCAGTGAGCATCTTCTCCATACAGCTGAGGCATGCACTAATGGTACCTTCTATGACCTCATACACCATGCCTGCCAGCTCCTGGTGGGTGACAAAATAACCACCTCCATCAATACTCCCATAGATGTTGTTAGCCTTAGGTCTGTAATCCCTCGAATGAAAATGCAGATCTTTGAGGATAGAATTTTGAAACATGAACACATTGTGGTTCATAGGGGGCATGAACGAAGATCCATGATATCTGAATTCATCAGTAGTCTCTGAGGATTGCTTATCCTGAAAAAATATTTTAGGTTTAAATTCCTACAAAATGTTAATACGTCATTAGCAAAATTCCATTCAGGCACAAAGAATCCAGGTATAAATGATAAACCTTTATTTAAAATGTCCATGTCCAAAGTAGAGAGGGCATAAGATGAAATATTGGTAACATTAACATTTGTTATTTCCTTAGAAACATTTTTAACAGAGCCTCCATGTTGTTCACTTCTTCTGTGTTTCTTGCCCACCCCCCCAGGTTTAAATCCAAAGGGACATTAGAATTCCTTCTTTTCCCTGCTGGGGAGCCTGTGACACCTGAAGCCTCAAATTCCAGTCCTGAGGTCCCCTGTGGTCTCTACACTGGATGTAGATACCTTTTTCAAAACTGATCTAGGGCATTTCCTTTTTGATAGGTTCCTCTTAAATTGTGCAAAATGGACATGTTTGTCTATACCTATATTGAAGGGGTCTCCCCTGTCGTAATCTGCTAGGTCTCTGAGAAACTTCTTTTTCTTCCTATCTCTTAATTGGGTCTCCAAAGTTGTACATTCCTGGTGAAGATTTTTCAAACTGGAAGTGTAAATAGATAATACCTCATATCTTCTAACAGTCTCACACATTTGGGAAATGGACTCTATTTCACTGTTAATAACTCTATTGTGATGTTCAGCTAATATTTCCACAAACTTTAAGGAAGCTTGCTGTTGGGCTTCACCCCATTCTTTTAAAAGGATTTCATCAGGATTGCTAACTAGAGGCTGCATGCATATACATAGGCCTCTTGGTGTAATCCCTTTGGTAATGTAAGTTAGGGGGCTTATTTAAACCTGAACTAAAAGAGCACCTGTAAATGGTCACATGCTTGATTTCTAATTATATATAAGGAGTAATATATTTAATGCATTCACACTGATGAAGGCTAAGTAACAGTATAGCCGAAACCAGTCAGATTTTTACTCTTTACGTGCTTTTGCACCAAATAAAAAAAGTCTGATAATATCGCCACTGTTTGCTGGTCTTGTGCTTTTTTTAATTGTTACATTTGGATTGAGACCTTGCAGCTGCTGTACTTGCAGAGTTTACCTCACATTGGGCTTCCTTCTTTTCTCTGCTGCTGGCCTGTGGCATTTCTGGGCTTGGATTACCATTTATTATCAGTTTCATCCCTGCAGTTTTGGTCACCTATCTACTAAGAAGATGGAACCATTTTTTCTTGTTCCCTTGGGTTCATAAAACAGGACTGTACAAGGCTGGAAATCTTGTTACGTTTCTAGGAGATGTCATTGTATTTGGGCCCTCGCAATAGCAACACACTTTAGTATGCAATATGGTGTGTGATTATTATAATACACTAAATGCTTATTTATATGTGCTATTCTTTGGATCTACTTCACATATTAAGAATCTTTTGAATTGCAAGTACTTCATACCTTCTAACATTATACATTATTTGGGATGGCTTCCGATTCCTAATTAGATATCTATATAGATGAGATGGGCTTTCCGTCATGACTTTGCTATACTGGGCGAGGCAGTCATTTTTAGGTTACTGATTTTTTGAATGGGACTAATGTTCTCTAAATTATCACTGAATTTGGCGAAATTGATTCAGTTCCTTACCCGGGCAGGTTACTGCTCATTTATCTGAACATCAAGGAACAATGGTCTTTATACTTTTCTATGTGGGATGCCATTTTTTGCCGAAAGGGAATCAAATGGAGGAGCAGTTTTTACTGTTTCAAGGACTTTGAATTTGGTGTCGTGAACATAGCTTACAACCAGGATTATATATATATTGCTGTTGTTGCCTTACTGATCATCGGGTTTAGGAAAAAGGATTGGAAACATAGAAACATGTGTTATTTGGAATTTTTAGGCTTCTTTTGGTTGGACTCTTTCATTGGTAGACATTATGCCTTTAGGAAGAAAATATTCAGCAATTTTCACATGTTGTGGGGTGAATGCTACATTTCATTGGGACTAATGTTCTTTAAATTAATATCGTATTCAACCAAACTGTCATTGTTACACATTTAGGCAGTTTTACTGCTCATTTATCTTTGACGTATCAACAAATTCTACATTATTGAATGTGGGACACCATTTTTGCTGAAAAAGGAAATTGAACAGTAGAGCATTATTTACTGCTTCATTTTTGGAGTGGATGTTGTGGGATACGCATCAGAAACATTGTAAAATACGACCAGATTTATTGGGACTAATATATTTGGAACTATATGACTCTTTTGGTCTGATTCTTTCAACACGGGACATTATGACTCCATGATGGACATATTTAGTAACCTTTACACTTTATTGTGTTGAGTTAACGATACAGGTTTACCTTAAAAACTTATTTTTGGACACACTGTACGCTAAATGAATATTTTACAACCATAATAACTGTATAATTTAAGGTTTTCTTATTTAAACTACTATTGTCTAAATATGTTTCTGTGGAACATTTGAATAGTTAGACCTGTTCTATTTAGCGATTATGATTTTGGTCATAAGTAAGCCGTGAAACTTTAAGATGTTTTGATTATGTTTGCAGGGTGCTCACTATAGGGGTCCATTGCTATGAAGGTTTAGACAACAGTATTGTGCTTTTTAAAAGACATAGGTAGATAAGTATTGCCTATTTATCTCCTATGGTGCCATACATTTAATGGGCATTTATCATTTATTTTTGGACACATTGTATGCTAAATGAATGTTTTACAACCATAATAATTGCATCACCTAAGGTTTACTTATTTAAACTGCAGCTAAATCATATATCCTTCCCTGATCTCAAAGAATTTAAAGTTCTGTCCCAGGACTGAGAACTGTCTTCCTGCCTTATCTCTACACTATACTTGCTACTTTCTGCTAGCACTGCTCTCTGCTACCACTTATCTTCATGACCACTATTACCTATCTCCCTAGACCTATTCCTTTTCAGCTAAGCTACCCAGTAGTTAGCTGCTTCCTGATATGTTTTTGCTGACTTACTCGCTTACCTGTCTGAACCCGCTCCATTTGCCCTGCAGGCTCGCTCCGCTCCTCTATCCTACCCCCAATTCCCACCTACCTCCAGGGGTCCAAACCATAAACCTCCTGTGGCCACAACCCCACTTCTATGCAACCAATCTCGTACTCCTACTCATTACATGCTAACTACCCAAACTCACCACTTATAGATACTCATTACTTCTAGTAGTACTTACTTTACAAACTCTATATCCCAACTTACTACAAAATCTTGCAGTACCTCCCCACTCTCATCCTCGTAAAGATACCTTACCCCAATTTAATTATTTACATAACCGATCACCATGACCACTATACCCAGATTCAAATACCCACTACTATTCCTCTTAATTGCCATCTTACCTTTACTATCTATAACCTATGTATTAACTAAATATGAACATCTGACCTTGACTAACTTCAGCCAGTCCCTTAAACAAGCAACCCTGACAGACCTACTACCTTACCACAACTATATTTATATTACCTCTACACCCACCTATTTAGTGCCAAAGTTTCATCGTTTAGTCCACATCAACTATAACCAACCCAAGAAAACAAAATATACACCCTGTAAATTCCTAAATATCATACACAGGATTAAAAATGCTAAACTTTTAGATGGTGACATCCATCCAAACCATGGCTCTAACACTACAACCACCACTAACCCTCCTAAACAAAATCCCTCTACTTCTGAAACCGGCACTAAAGCATCAAACTCCCTCCTCATAGCTCACCTCAATATACAGAGCATAAACAATAAAGTTGCCCACCTTCATGCCCTCTTAGATATCCACTCCTTCAACATCCTTTGCCTAAGAGACCTGGCTAAAACCTGCAACACTGGACAAAGAAATCACCCTACCAGGATACAATATTGAGATTATATTGAATAACCAAAAGGCGCGGGGGTGCAGCAATACTATACAAAGCAGATTTGCAATTAACACCAATACATGTGCAACCACCTTCTATTAGTAGAATGGAAATCCTTATTTCTAAACTCCAAATTAACACCTACAAATCAATCTATATAATATGCGCCTACCTCCCTCCTGGTAACAACATAATCATCCTTGAAAATATTCTTTCCTGGCTGTCAACCAACTACCCACAAGAATCCATTATCCTGGGTGACTTTAATATTGACTAGAATACCTGCATCTCAGACAACCAGACTACCCACATAAACCTTTATGTTTTTTCTCAAACTATCACCTCCCCCACCAGGATCCATAAACCCAACAACAAAGAAATAACTGTAGACTGGATACTAATAAACAGTCAGCCCCTTTCTTATGATGCAGGAATCCTTCCTGATGATATCAGTGACCACTCACTGACCTACATAATCAGACAAAAGATTAATGCTCATAAACCAACCTTATATAAAACCATTCAGTCCAACAAAAACTTTAACCCTATTAACTTCCAAACTGAACTGAAAGCATGTGACTGGTTACCCCTAAAATACCTCCAATTAGACAAAGCTGTATCCTACTTTAATGCCAAATTCTTAGAAATCCTGAACCATCATGCCCCATCCCACCCAATGAGAAATAGGACAAAAAATACTTATGGCTAACAAAAGAGACAAGGCACAAAATTATACAAAGAAATAAAATCTGGGCGAAATGGCGAGCAACTAAAAACCCAGCTGATCATCTAACATTTAGACAGTTGAGAAATGCCACCAAAAAGTCTATACTACTAAATAAAAGAAACTTCTATCACAGCAACCAGCAAACCCATCAATATAAACCTCAAAAGTACTGGGCAGGCATTACCAGACTCCTCCACCCTGGACAGTCCAAAACTCCCAAACCAACAGGATCCACCTATGAAGCTCCTAAGCATATTGCTAATGCCTTTAATACCTTCTTTACTGAAGCAGTCCAAACCCTCGTCAACTCACTACCTCCTGTTAGCACATATCTATCATCCTCCTTGATGACTTTAATCCCCTCATTTAATTTACAACTGGTCCCAATGTCCCTCATTTGCACTTTTCTTCATAAACTAAAACCTTGCACCCCCTCAGCTGATCATCTACCAGCAGAATATCTACAGATAGCTGCAGCAGCAATATCCTTTCCTATTTCCATCCTTATAAATAGAACCATTAGTATAGGAACAATCCCATCTATCTGGAACATCTCCCACATTATCCCACTCCACAAAGGAGGCAACTCAACTGAACTCTCAAACTACCACCCTATACCTTTACTCTCCCCTTTAGCTAAAATTATGGAAAAATGTATCCACCACCAACTACTAGACCACCTACTGAAAAATAACTTACTAGCTAACTGCCAGCATGGCATCAGGCCTCACCATAGTACCACCACAGCCCTCCTATCTTTTTCTGACTGTATTAACAATAACCGAAACAACAATACTCTATCCTCAGCACTCTTTATTGACCTATTAAAAGCCTTTGATATGGCTAACCATCAACTTCTCTTGAATATACTTGGTTCTCTCTCACTAGATACACAGGCTTTACAATGGTTTAAATCCTACCTTGAGGATAGGCAACAGGCTGTACTCTGGGAAAATAATCTATCCTCTCACCTTCCTATTACCCTAGGAGTCCCTCAAGGTTCTATCTTAGGCCCTCTCCTTTTCTTAATTTTCATAAATGATCTCAATCTGATCATTCCTCAAGCTACATGTATCCAATATGCTGATGACTCCATACTAATATGCTCAGCTACCTGTACACCTCAACTTCAGGCCATTACCCAAACAGAGCTTAACAGTGCAGAAAGATGTTTCTTACAGTATAGCCTCCTCCTGAATCCTAAAAAAAACAAAACTACTACTCTTCACTCCCACACAAAGGTCCCCCCAACTGACTTCACAGTTATATCCAATGATGGCATCATTATATCTCCTGACCCAACTGCCAAGCTCTTAGGGGTTAAAATAGACCATAATCATAGCTTTGACATACATATTAACACAACAATAAAAACAGTAAACAGAAAATTAGGCTCCCTCTATAGGATTAAACCCTTCCTTGCTCCAACGGCTAGAACAACTATTGTCATCACCCATTTAATTTCCACCCTCCTCTATGCCTGTCCCATCTAAGCCAGCCTATCAAAAAACAACCTTAACAAACTAGCTACCTCCTACAACAATATTGCCAGATTTGCTACTGGTTCCTCATTTAGAACTCACCACTGTCAAAACCTAAAGCAACTAGGATGGCTAGAACTTCATAATCAACTTCAAATTAAACAACTCATTATCGCCCATAAGATCCTCTATGTTCCAAAAAATTCTCCTATACTTACTAGCCTTCTTACCCACTACAGTAATTTGACAATCCTTCGCTCAGCCAATAAAGTACTGTTATCCACAGTAAAATCCAAAAATAAGGCCGGTGACTCTCTGTTCGCCAACACTGTTGGCAAATCCTGGAACCTCCTTCCCAATGAACTTTCATCTCTCTCCTCAGTGAAACTGTTCAAAAAACAACTCCGAGAACACCTTTGTAACCGCTGGTTATGCCCATGTAGTAACCCAGACTAATCTTACCACCACTTTCTCTGTAGCCTCCCTACATTACCATTTGCAATTTGATTCCAACTCTCTCCATGCCTCAGACAGTAGACACACCTTTACCTGTTTTAGTATTTATAAGTTTCATTCATGTAATCTTTTTCTAATTATGTACTTGCATAGCTAGCAGCAGTATTCTATTTATCACATAAAAACATGCATATAAATGTTCTTTATATTTCTACTACATGCTTCCCTTAAGTTGCTATGCTACCATAGGATAAATGGTATAACTCTCTGCTAAATACTGCTCCTTGAGCTGTTACATTTATTTGTGTATTTTTTTCTTCACCTCTCTTTCTTATTGTGTGCCACTTTAAAATTGCTTGTTGCTCTATCTGTTTCTTATCTTCTGCTACTTTAATAATAATATTTGTCTATACAACATGTGTATTCTGCAGCTTAAAATAGTACTGTACCTTAAGTTGTTACATATTTATTTATCTGTACCTGAAGTTATAAGTTTTGCTTATGTGGAGCTTTTCTCCCCGGGCCTCTACTGAAAATGGACATATATCCAGTTAGACTAGCCTGGTCAACAAATGTAAAATAAATAAATAAAATAAATAAATAAACTGCTATTGTCTAATATGTCTCTTGGAACATTTGAATAGTTACACCTGTTTTATTCAGCGATTGTGATTTTGGTCACAAGTAAGCCTTGAAATGATGTTATGGTCATGTTTGTATGATGCTCATTATAGGGGTCCATTGCTATGAAGGTTTAGACAACAAGAGCCATACATAAATTGGCCCTATTGCATATGTGCTTGGTAGGTAACTTTTTTATTTTTTATTACTAGTGCATATATCAGTGTGGGGCTCTCTACTATTTTGGGCCTGCTCTTTCATCAGGGAAATTGCTTAATATGTTTTGGCCATAGATAAGATGGAAGATTTTCTGACACCTGAAATCAATTGAGGCACAACTTTGTATCATTATAAATGCCCCTTGGTGTTTTTTAAATGGAATTGGATGCATCACTTATATGAATATCTCAGGGGTCTTTATTTTAATGAACTCAGCACTGTGTAAATAACAGGGGCTGATATTGTTAATTTATTACGGAGACTGCCTTGGGTTAAGTATTCTACATCTTGATAGATAGATTTTTATAATAGACTCCACACTGTGAAATTTGTAATTATACATAACAGGGGCTGATATTGTCCTTATAAAGTATTGTAGTGGCTGACATTGTCCTATTTCTGTCTTTTATGGTTTATTATGGCCTTGGCAGTGAATTGATGTTTCTGAACATTTGAATACGTTTGAACACTAGGATTTCTAACGTCAGACTTTTTTCTCAGTAGGTTTTTTACATACATTGGTCATTATATATGTATTTTCTATACATTTACCAATGGAATTAAACAGTTTATTTTGGGGATTAGCCTCTGATCAAGAGGATTTGGCTATCTTTGGGCTCAGCATGGCCAATATGGTGGGGAGTGGTGTTGATCTATCCACTAAGGAATATAGCTGTGAAGATATTTTTATTAAACTTACTAAGGACATGTGGGTATTACGTAATAATGTATGGCATTATAAGCTCATCAGGGCATACATTACCAAAGGGATTACACCAAGAGGCCTATGTATACACACGCAGCCTCTAGTTAGCAATCCTGATGAGATCCTTTTAAAAGAATGGGGTGAAGCCCAACAGCAAGCTTCCTTAAAGTTTGTGGAAATATTAGCTGAACATCACAATAGAGTTATTGACAGTGAAATAGAGTCCGTTTCCCAGTTGTGTGATACTGTTAGAAGATATGAGGGACAACCTATTTACACTTCCAGTTTGAAAAATCTTTGCCAGGAACTTATGATTTTGGAGACCCAGTTAAGAGTGAGGAAGAAAAAGAAGTTTCTCAGAGACCTAGCAAGTTACGACAGGTGGGACCCCTTCAATATAGGTATAGACAAACATGTCCATTTTGCACAATTTAAGAGGAACCCCTCAAAAAGGAAACACCCTAGATCCATTTTGAAAAAGGCATCTACATCCAGTGTAGAGACCTCAGGGGAGGAATCCTCCTCAGGACTGGAATTTGAGGCTTCAGGTGTCACAGGCTGCCCAGCAGGGAAAAGAAAGAACTCTAATGTCCTTTTGGATTTAAACCTAGGAGGGGGGGGGGGCAGGAAACACAGAAGAAGTGAGCAACATGGAGGCTCTGTTAAAAATGTTTGTAAGGAAATAACAAATGTTAATGTTACCAATATTTCATCTTATTTTCATTTTCATCTCAACTTTGGACATGGACATTTTAAATAAAGGTTCATCATTTATACCTGGATTATTTGTGCCTGAATAGAATTTTGCTAATGACGTAGTAACATTTTGTAGGAATTTAAACCTAAAATATTTTTTTCAGGATAAGCAATCCTCAGAGACTACTGATGAATTCAGATATCATAGATCTTCATTCATGCCCCCTATGAACCCCAATGTGTTCATGTTTCAAAATGCTATCCTCAAAGATCTGCATTTTCATTCAAGGGATCACAGACCTAAGGCTAACAACATTTCAAAGATTGATATGGATAACATTGTTAAGTTAGCCAGCAACCATGAATTGGTGATTTTGGGAGTTGATAAAGGAGGGGTTGTGGTGGTGCAGGACTGGACACAATATGACATGGAAGCCAACAGGAAGCTCTCGGATGTCCGATATTATACCCATTTAAGCATCGACCCCACCCCCTTCTTTAAGAAAACAGATCGATGAGTTTTTGTCATTAGCATTACAGGAGGGTATCATCAACACCACCAAGTTACATTTGACATTAACGGATCCCAGTCAACAATACATTTATTTCTTGCCCAAAATACATAAAAATCCCCGTAGTCCCCCAGGTAGACCCATTGTTTCGGGGAGGGGTTCTCTCATTGAACCTCTGTCCCTGTTTCTCACTAAATATCTGAAACCATTACTTAAATGTGTAAGAGCTTGAATCAGAGATACCACTGAATTCCTTCCGGTCATTTCTGACATGCAACTTGAACCGGACTGGTTATTGTGTACACTAGATGTCACAGCCTTGTATATCAATATCCCGCATTGGGCAGGGCTTGAGGCCTTGGAATATTGGTTATACAAAACAGAACTTTACCCGCCTGGGTTCAATACGTTTCTTATTGGCCTCACAGAACATGTGCTCACTAAGTATGTCTTTTTTTATCAGGACAAATGTTTCTTGCAGATACAGGGTATGGCCATGGGAGCATCATTCGCCCCAATATATGCCGATTTGTTTATGGCATATATTGAGGAACAGATCATCTATGACTGCTCCCACAATCTATTTATGGGAGAGATATTTTGAAGAGATACCTGGATGATTGCTGGTTGGTCTGGAGATCAGATGTGGAATATCTATTGGAGTTTATCAGTTATTTAAATGAGAACAAATGAGGAATAGAATTTATGGTTAATTATTATAAAGAAAGCATCACCTATTTGGATGTTTTAATGATTAGGGCTCCTGCTCATACCTTGATCACTGAAGTCTATTGTAAATTCCCCGAACACAACTCCCTTCTCCATGCCACCAGCTTTCACCCCCCCCCCCCCCATATCTGCAAGAACATTCCTAAGTCCCAATTCATGAGGATGGAATGCATTTGTTCTGATGAGAGCAATATGGGCATTTCAGAGATGGCCTGATACCTAGATTCAGGGACAGGGGGTACAAACTGGGACAGGTTCTAAATGTTAAAAACTGTGTGGAAAATATGGAAAGGGAGAACCTCCTTCAATATAAAGAAAAACACAAAGGTGAGGGATTCCCCTTACGGTTTGTGACTACTTATGGTAGTAACACAGGAGTATTAATGGACAGTGTTGGCTGACAATAGATTAAGTGAAATTTTGGGAAACAAAAGTCATTTTTCCTTTAAGAAAGAAAAAAAATTGGCAGCACACTTTAATCATTATAAACATCAGCATGAGAAGGATAAACAGTATGCCCAAGTTACACTCTCAGGGGATCCCTTAATCAGTTGTTTCCCATGTGGACATCGTGTCCATTGTCGTAGGATCCTTAAAACAAAAAGTTTTAGTAGCCAAAATACTGCTCAGGTCTTTGACATTACATTTTTTGCAAGCTGTCATACAGATTGGGTAATATACCTTGCTAGCTGCAGTTGTTCAGCTTTTTAGATAGGGCAAACATCGAGGCCATTGAAATTTAGAATGTCTGAACACTTCAGTGACATTAAACATCTTAAACCAACTAGTGCCCTATACAAACACACCATACAGCATAAAAATGCTGTATTCAGCTTTACAGTGATAGATAGAATGGGGGGGTCCAGATCCCATAAATCTGGTTGGCATGAAATACTAAATACCAAGGAGAAAAAAAATGGATCATTAAGTTAGGGGGCTTATTTAAACCTGGACTAAATGAGCACCTTTAATTGGTCACATGCTTGATATATAATTATATATAAGGAGTAATATGTTTAATGCATTCACACTGATGAAGGCTAAGTAACAGTATAGCTGAAACTGGTCTGATTTTCACTCATTATGTGCTTTTTGCACCAATAAAAAAAAAAAAGAAGTCTAAAAAATGTCCGAAAAAAAGTCTAATAATATTGCCACTGTTTGCTGGTCTTGTGCTTTTGAATTCTTACATTTGGATTGATACCTTGCAGCTGTCGTACTTGCGGAGTTTACTTCACATTGTTCCCATTAGGGGTCACCACAGTGGATCATCTGTTGCCATTTCTGCCTGTTCTCTGCATCCTGCTGTCACACCAACCACCTGCATATTCTCTCTTACCACATCCGGGAACCTTATCTGAGGCCTTCCTCTTTTCTTCTTACCTGGCAGCTTCATCCTTACCATCCTTTTCCCAATGTACTCAGCATCCGTCTGCAGCACATGTCCAAACTGATGTAATCTTGCCTCTCTGGCTTTGTCTCAAAACCGTCCAACATGGGCTGACCCTGTCATATAGACATTGCTAATCCTGTCCACCCTCATCACAACCAGTACAAATCCTAACATCTGCAACTCTGCCACGTTCAACTCTGACTCCTGCATTTTTGTAAATGACACTGTCCCCAGCCCATATAACATAGCTGGTCTCACTACCCTGTTGTAGAGCTTCCCTTTCACTTTTACTGGTACTCATCTGTCACAAATCAGTACTGACACTCTTCCCCACCCACTACATCTTGCCTATACTCTCTTCTTCACATGTCCTCCACAGTCGTCATTACTCTGAAATGTTGATCACAATCATTTATACTCATCCCCCATTGCCAACTCTACTCCCTGCATCCTCAACATTCCACTACCCTCCCTCTCATTCACATACAGATATTCTGTATTTGTCCTGCTGACTTTCATTCCTCCCCTCTCTAGAGCATATCTCCACCTCTACAGGGTGTCCTAAATCTGTACCCTACTCTCAGTATAGATCACAATGTCATCTGCAAACATCATAGTCAATGGGGACTCTTGTATGATATTGTCTATCAACCTGTCCATCACCATTGCAAATAAGAAAGGGCTCACAGCTGATCTCTGATATCATCCCACCTCCACCTTAAATTCTTCTGTCACTCCTGCCGCAGACCTCACCGCTGCCAAACCACCCTTGTACATACCCTGGACCAGTCTTACAAATATCTCCACCACTCATGACTTCCTCATACAATACCACAACTCCCCTCTAGGTGAAATGGCATATGCTTTCTCTACATACAGAAAGACACAAAGCAACTCCTGCCCTTCTCTGTACTACTCCATCAACAGTGTCAGAGCAAACATCTCATCTGCAGTGCTCTTACCTGGCATGACAACATACTGCTGACCACTATTCATCCCCGCCCTGCTTAACCTAGCTTCCACTACTCTTTCCCATGACTTCATGCAGTGACTGATTAAGGTTATCCCTCTGTAGTTACTACAGCTCTGCACATCAACCTTATTCTTAAAATGATACACAAACACTTTCTCTCCACTCCACATGCAACCTCTCACTCTCCAAGATTCATTAAACAATCTGGTGAAAAACACCACTGCCATTTCCCTTAAACACCTCACTGCTACCACAGGTATGTCATGTAGACCAACAGGCTTTCCAGAATTCATCCTCTTCATAGCTATCCTTACTTCATCCTTAGTAATCCATTGCACTTCCTGATTCACCATACCCACATCATCCAACCCTTTTATAGGGCACTAGTTGGTTTATGATGTTTAATGTCACTGAAGTGTTCAGACAGTCTAAATTTCAATGGTCTTGATGTTTGCCCTATCTAAAAAGCTGAACAACTGCAGTTAGCAAGGTAAATTATGCAAGCAGTATGACAGTTTGCAAAAAAATGTAATGTCAAAGACCTGAGCAGTATTTTCGCTACTAAAACTTTTTATTTTAAGGATCCAACGACAATGGACACAATGTCCACATGGGAAACAACTGATTAAGGGACCCCCTGAGAGTGTAACTTGGGCATACTGTTTATCCTTCAAATGCTGATGTTTATAATGATTAATGTGTGCTGCCAAATTTTTTCCTTTTCTAAAGGAAAAATGACTTTTGTTTCCCAAAATTTCACTTAATCTATTGTCAGCCAACATTGTCCATCAATACCCCTGTGTTACTACCATAAGTAGTCACAAACCTTAAGGGGAATCCCTCACCTTTGTGTTTTTCTTTATATTGAAGGAGGTTCTCCCTTTCCATATTTTCCACACAGTTTTTAACATTTAGAACCTGTCCCATTTTGTACCCCTTGTCCCTGAATCTAGGTACCAGGCCATCTCTGAAATGCTCATATGTGCTCTCATCAGAACAAATGCATTTCATCCTCATGAATTGGGACTTAGGAATGCTCTTGCAGATATGGGGGGGGTGAAAGCTTGTGGCATGGAGAAGGGAGTTGTGTTCGGGGAATTTACGATAGACTTAGTGAGATAGGTGTTCAGTGTTATTCCAAACTACAAACCTCTCCCCTATCATTACCCATGTTAAAACCTGGTCCTAGGTTGGTTTTTGGTCTTCGATATTACCATTTTCGAACTTCCGTGTTCGACAACAGTACAGTCGACGGAGTTCACTTTGACATTCTAATAGTAAACCAAGTGTATTACAGCAATATTAAGACAGTGTCACTAATTTTTGTCCCATTGCCCCCCATGTATGTGTGGTGTCCTACAGATGTCCTGCTCTAATGGGTTGAGAGGGATGACTTGACAGCAAAGGTGCGAATACAGTGTGCCATACTGACATAGAACAGAAATGTATATCAGGTATTACCTGTGTACATGTCAATATGAGTAGGTGTATCTGGTTGCCTCATAGCAACAGACATGGGATGAAAAATGTCAGTTAAATACGCTGTACATGTTGTACATGTGTGTAATCTTAATCACTGTGCATCCAACAGAGTGACATTTCTACAGCTACTGGTTGTTGCATTGCCCTGACACAGCCATGGGTACTACAATAAGCATGATTATCTGTTTGAAATTATAGAGGTGTCCAGCTGTGCTATGACTGTGTGTTCATGCCTACTACAAACAGCTCTATGAACATCAACATAGCTGTATGGCCTCATCAATACCTTAGTTGTAAAACCTGCCTCAACCAAAGCAGAATAATTCCCTTTACTGGACAGCAGCAATACAGAAACCACAGATTTGGTCCCTATATTGGCTGTACAGGGCAAATTAGGAGCTGGCACCAATTTGGCATCAAGCTTGCCTTTGTCTGATCATGCATATAAGGTCACAGGTGGAGCACTGTAATGCTAACTATGAGTACAAATTGGACACATCCACCAAGGCCAAATACAAGGCAATCTTCACATATGTCTGCAATCTCAGAGGCAACAAAGCAACCCACCCTATAATGGCAGTCAATCAGACCACATATACACACAACATAGCTATATCAAACCTGCTGCAGATAGGTTTAGGGCAAACATCGCCCCCTGGCTCAGCATCACTATAGGTGAATATGTACAGCACCCACACCCCTCTCATCATCACCAGTGAGCAGGTATATATGTGTCTATATCATATCATTGACAGCTTAGGTTGTCAAATCCTAAAACATCGATACCTAAGCATCATAAGCTTACAATAGCGAATGGCCACATAATTGAATTCTTTCCTCGGGAAAGAATTTGCCTGGCCATCCATAAACAAAATAAACAAACATACCCAAACATAGTAGAGGGCTTCACCTCCCCACCCCCACCCTAGATGTGGCAGGTTGTGCCCCCCACACCCCCCAACTAAATATACCAAATCTGAGATCACTCTACATTGGGGAAAGGGCAAATCCCTGATAATGGCCACGCAAATTCTTTCCTGTGGAAAGAATTTGATTATGTGGCCATTCGCTATTGTATGCTTTTGACACTTAGGTGTCAATGTTTAAGCATTTGACAACCTAAGCTGTTGACAATACAATAGGAATGTAGTATATATTGCTTACTAAAAGTCAACAAATGTAAGTATCCATGGGACCTGATAACATCCCTGTCCGCATTCTACATGAACTCAGGCATGTGCCCCCAGCTCCATTACACACTGCAGTCACACCAAGCCTTGGGACCATCCACACCCCATTTGCTTTGAAGATGGCCAATGTCATTCCTCTAACAGACATGATTGAGGAGTGGAGGATTATGAAATTAACTAGCCCTCATTGTGGGGAATATGGCACATCAGGACCAGCAGTGCAATGCGAGCAGATACAGTGCTGATAGATTACAGGGGTATATTGTGGTTGTGAGTGGTGGCTACTGGTATTCAGTGTAGCTGTGCAGGCTCTGTACACACCATTGCCAAATGTATGAGGTCCTGTGATGTGTTCTCCTTTTTATGTCTTCCAGGTCCAATGTCGCATCAGCAAAAGTCTACTTTCTCAGTGTCTGAGACAAATATAATCATAGAAGCCATACTACAGAACCATGCCATAATCTTTGGTTGGAACCAGCAACATCTGAGGGAGAGGACCAGCCTGTGGGGACGATCTAGTCCACAGGGTAAATGATGATGGCCTGCATGCACGTACATATGAGCAGGTTCAGCATCATACAAATGACCTCATATGCCATGCCCAGTAAAGGGGTGTTGCAGTGGCCAGGGACCACACAGCCACAAGTGGGGGCACAGCCATGTAGCCCCCACTGACACCCACCGAGGAGCTCCTTGGCAACCTTGGGTCCCCCATCTCAGTACAACATCAGAGTACAGACCCCCACATGCTGGAGGTGGGTGGCACCCAGACAATGGATGAGGAGTGTGCAGGTAAGGCCCCAGTGGAGATTACTAGACTAGTGTAGTAGACATACTTGTATTTTTAGAGTATCTATGTGCATGTGTCAGGTCAGATTGCAGTTGTGCGTGGGGTTTTCTAATGCACAGAAGTGCATATCTATGGTGAAAGACAGCAAATTGTATAGTATTGGGGGTTGTACTGCAAATATGCAGCCATGCTACATCCATCCTGTACCAATGGCACTTGTGAGTCTGCTAGGTTAAAAAACAACGTGGACCCCAAGCAGCTAACTGTTGTCCTCCTAATCACAATAAAGAAACTATAAAAGTTAAAAAGAATGTTGATTTATTATTAAGCGTTCAATTTTAAAATCCACTTTTCATCGAGTACACCTTACTCAACTTCATCAGATAAAATCATGTAAACAGCCATTTCTAAATGAAAGCCCTTTATATAGACTCCTAACTAGGTCGCATGAATATAATAGTAACATTGTTATTGGCTAGATGTTTTTACAACCATGTAGTTGTGTCAAAGTTAAAAATAACTTGCCACATTGGTATTTAAATTTAGGTTTAGGTTACAACTGTGACCCAACAATTTCAAGTTCCAATCGCAATTTTGAACCGCACTAAATAGTGCATATATTTATCTGATGAAGTTGAGTAAGGTGTACTCGATGAAAAGTGGATTTTAAAATTGAACACTTAATAATAAATCGACATTCTTTTTAACTTTTATGGTTTCTTTATCGTGACTTGGAGGACAACAGTGAGCTGCTTGGGGTCCGTGTTGTTTTTTGACCTAGTGGGTTCATTTCCTTTACAAGTTTGTACATGTGAGTCTGCTGACAATACTACTCTCCCGCAACTACCTAGGTCCATTTGGACTGCATGTGGGATGGCAGCCTGAAGCTGGTGAGTATGGAATTGTTCTGTTGTGGTTTGCCAATAC
Organism: Protopterus annectens; assembly: GCF_019279795.1. Lineage (NCBI taxonomy): Eukaryota > Metazoa > Chordata > Ceratodontiformes > Protopteridae > Protopterus > Protopterus annectens. Next base: position 805,546,662 of record NC_056733.1, on the reverse strand, counting down.
TACAGGCATGTTAAGGCCATGCAATGTACCATGCACAAAACTGTCACTCATAGCCATATTGCATTATGTGCATGTTCACTTGTGGTGGGGTTAACTGCATTGCATCACAGTGGTCACCACATGGGCTTATATGAAGAGAATGTAACATCCCTGTAGCATACCGCACAACCTGTCAGTTCAAGACTTCTGGACAGAGACCAACAAAATGGGGGGACAAATGGCCTAATGTAGGGACATATGTGAAGCATTACTCTCATACAGTGGATATAAACAGTGCACATACCCCTGTTAAGATGCCAGGTGTTTGTGAAAATCGAGACCACATTATATCATTCCACACCTTTTCCAACCTGTAATGTGAACTATGACATGAACAATTCAGTTGTAAAACCAATCAATCTGTTAGGCACCAAATATGGAATATACAAACCTTACAATAAGCTGGACGCATATGTGTGCACACCCTTCAAATAATATTTTATTGAAGCAGCTTGTGATTTGCTGACAGCATTCAGTGTGCTTGGGTACACACCTGCCATCAAGTAAAGGCAGTCTGAGTAGCATCAAATAACAGTCTGCTGTCCAAGTAGGATATTCATGACATTTGCTCAGTTGCCTGCAACAGCAACAGCCATGGCTTGCAGACAGCTTAAAAAAGCAGCAAAGGGATCTCATATTTGAAAGGTATCAGTCAAGAGTATGGTACAACAACATTACCACAGCATTGCATACGCCATGGAACACAGTGGAGACAGTTATCAAAAGGTGGATTGAATATGGGACAAAAGTGCTGTTGAAAAGAACCTGACATCCCTCCAAAAATGATGACAAGACATGTCAAAACCTGATCAGGGTGGCTGCCAGGAGACATACAGCAACACAGAGGGAGTTACAGGAATCTCTTGCAAGTACTAGTGTTGTGTACTACATGTGAGAACATTCTCCTGTATTCTGCATACGTCTGGCCTATGGGGAATGGTCAGAAGACGGAAGCATTTCCCCACACCAAAAAACATCCAAGGGTGAATACAATTTGCAATACAGCACATCATGTCTCCCAAAGGCATGTGTGAAAATATGTTATGGTATAATTAGACTATGGATTGAATTCACAACCACAATACCAAAAGGTATGTGTGGTGCACAAGCAACACCCCTCTTAACCTGAACACCAACATCCCCATGGTGAATCACACTGGTGGCAGTGGCCTGCTGTGGGGATGGTGTTCCAAAGCCAGAACTAGGTCTGTAGTCATGGTGGTGTGGATTCTGAACAGTACCAAATAACACCCATGTCTGGCACAAATCCATCAGGTGTCTGCAAGAATGCTGAGGATGGGGAGGGGTGTCAGCCTTCTACATGAGAAAGGTCTGAAGCATACATCCAAAGCTACCTAAGAAAGGCTCCACCTTAACACACTCGTGGTTATGGATTGGAGCAGCCAGAGCCTAGACCTACACCAGATAGACAATCCCAGTGTGACCTGATGAGGGCTGTGCACATGAGCTGCCCTTGCAATCTGACAGAGTTGGATGACCTTTGCATGGAAGAGTAGCCAAATAATGCCAAGTCAAGATGTGCCATGCTGATAGACACCTTCCCAAGAAGAGTGAATGCTGTAAGTCACTTACAAGGTGCTTCAACAAAGTATCATTTTAAGGGAGTGCACATATATGCAACCACCATATTGTACATATTGCAGTCATTATATTTTACACTTAACACATTTGTTTATCGATTGGACTGCACAGATCATATGTCACATAAAAGGTGGGTAACGTATTTGAATGCATTATTGTGGTGTCATCTCATATATTACAATGGCATAGCATGTTAAAAGGGTTGTGTACATTTATCAAGTCCACTGTAAGCATAGAATGTTGGTGGCATAACAGGAATTGTTTGACCATACATTTACTGCTGGTTTGGAGGTCTGACACTCAAATGCATGTCATTAATCAGTGATGTCACGCCTCAAATCATCCCAGTAATGTATCATAGAAACACAGGAGTTATGAGACACAGAGCAAACATATGAGCCAGTCATCTACAAATACTGCAAGGGTCTGTACAGTTGTCAGGTATGTTCTGTATTACTTATCACTATGCTATGTAGGTGAACAGCAATGATGTGTACATGGGTGCAGTCTGTGCTTGGGAAGGGCCATCAACTTCTAATGATAATCATGTATCCCAGAGCTCTATATGGTTAGTTACATGTAGTAAAACTGGCTGCAATCCACGATGTTGAGGGCTGTGTGTCATGCATGTCACAATTTGGGTAATATGTGGTCTGTGTAACAGATTTGTGCCACCTCACATGTAAGTGTGTGTGTGTGTGTGTGTGTGTGTGTGTGTGTGTGTGTGTGTGTGTGTGCACCAGCCAACCTCAAAGTTCAGGTATTAATGTACATATGCTGTCTTCCCCTTACAAGTAGTGATGGGGTTTGGGGTCACTCCTGCTTGGAAACTGATGTCATTATCTCTGCAGACTCTAACAATCATGATAGGAATAGTGAGGTACAGGTGGGGTTGTCAGGGGCTGAATCTGTGCCATTGGTTGGCACCCCACTCTTGTCCACACCATCCCCGCACACAGTGAAAATGCCCAAACATACCCTATTACCAGTGGCCATAGATGGTTGACAGTTGGCAGGTGGTGGCATGGAACAGTTTAGTGCGCTGACAATGGTAGGTGTGAATGTGGACACTGGCAATAGATAGAGTGCAGGCGAGGTCCCACAAATGCGGATGGACAGGGGTGCTCACAGGAGGACTGCTGCTCATCAATCTACTGTCACAAGTTCCACAGCAGGAGTCACCAGAAGCATGTCTTGTGCTGTCATGGATGCACAGGCATGTAGTGAACACTGCACCAGACAAATAGTCAAGTGGTGGATGCAACTCTTTCTAATTTACGTGGTGACATACATGACCTTGTTGAGACTGCACGTCAAAGTACTGAGGTCATGAATAGATGGCGGGGTGAAACCTTAGCAATCCTCAACCATGGCATGTCTGTGCTACAGCATGTGGTGGGAGATGGGCATCGGCCATGTGGATGTACATCAGCACCAACAACAGCTGACGGTGTACAACGTCATGCAATTTCACACTCCGATAGTGGCAGTGACTCCAGCACTACCAAAGGGGGGTTGCTGTCCACATCACACTGGAGCAGGCCATGGCCATGTTGTCCTGTCTGGTCCCATAAGGGGCACAGATCCAGCAGACAGCAGTCACCATCAGGAAGTAGTACTGCATCTGGTCTTGGGCCTGGTGGTGCTAGTGTTACCCCTGGGAGGACCAGTTCATGTGTCTGTGGCTGGAGACAGTGAACTGGACACCCTGCCATGTACGGTTCACAGGTGTCCAATGTACCTCTGTGTAGGGCAGCCACATGTCATGACTGTGTGCATACATACACACACACACATCTGTATCACAGGCAGGTCACCTCCAGACACACACAACACCTCTACACAGCCCATGTATTGGATACCCCTCCAAGCACACACACAGATGATGTCAACGGTATGGTCCAGTCTAGGCTTCTGACAAACTTACTCCACACCTGTGCATATAATGATATCTGTGTCACATCCCTGTCATCCATACCATCGCTGCAGGGACATGTAAATATGGTTTTAATGCATGGGGTGAATATAGTACAGTGTAGCTATGTAATACTATGTAAGGTTCATAGGTTCATAGGTTCATACTAGGCTATCTGCCCTAGGGCATTTATAAGCCTAGCCCAAAGTTTTGTGGCTTTCACCACCCCTTACGTTTGAAGGATACTATGCCCATTTTTTTGCCGTGCCTCTGTCCAGCAGTGACACTGAGGTGATCCCTGGGGTAAACCTGCGATCTCCCATCCATTGGTCAAGATTTCTCTTGAACAAAGCCAGCGAGGTGCTCTGCCTCACATGTACCGGGATTTTGTTCCACAGCATAGGGAGTCTCTGGGTGATGAATCTGTCCCTCCAGCATGTCCTATTTATCCGTCCTATTTATCTGGAGGTGACCTGCCTGTGATACAGATGTGTGTGTGTGTATGTATGCACACAGTCATGACATGTGGCTGCTCTACACAGAGGTACGTTGGACACCTGTGAACCGTACATGGCAGGGTGTCCAGTTCACTGTCTCCAGAAGATGTTATCTGCTTGCATTTGTTATGGATACACATACAGATGTATGTACCTTATTACCCAGGATACATTATTGCTGTTAGTACCACTGACTGAATGTAGTTTTACATACTGTATTCTGTGTTACAGGTGTCTGTGTATCTGCAGGCTGTGGCCCTGCAGACATTCCCAAGAGGGAATATGGCAGAGTGGGAATACACTGACTATGTCATAGGCAAGGTACAGCTTTATATGTACATGTACCAGGTGTGTATGCATGCAACAGTATGTGAGGGACATTGTTGTCAGACAGTGTGACCTTGCATACATACCCCTTGTCATAGACAGGTAGCCTTCAGACATGTCACCTCAGTGTTGTACCATGGGCTCATACATACAGAACAGCTTACTGCAGTACTGTCAGCAGGTCCCTCACAAACGTAGCCATTACATTAACTGCAACAGATTCCCCCTTTTTTCCC